>NC_056749.1:430343974-430513974 GCF_019279795.1 Protopterus annectens
AAACTTTATAACCTTGACTATCATACAACTAAGTATAGTCTGTCTTCTCATAATTCTTTATAACTTCACAATTTATCACTCTAGCAATATCCCTAAACTTAGTAGCATAACACTATATTATGCACTCATATATAGAAACCGTACATCATTTGTCCCATTCGATTCTCAGCTAGAGCGTCTTCTGTGTGGAGGCATGCGTGAATGGGCATGCCTTCGTTGAAGGTTGTGCATCAGGGCCGGTAACTCGGCACGTAAAAAAACACTACCAAACATTAGCGGACCGGAGTTCCGCTGTGGCGACCCCTAACCGGGATAAGCAGAGACACAACAACATCATAATAATATCTGCCCACAATTGTTCAAGAACCACATAACAGACCAATTCAGAACTAAACACATGTGCTCTCATTCCAACTTCAAAAAAAAAAACACAATACTTTCTCACACTCATCACCAAACTCCAACATCTGTATCACCATTTTAACACCAGGCTCACCATGAGTGGGGATATCCACCCCAACCCAGCCCAAATCTATCCTGTCCAACACAAACTGCTCCAACACAAATGTCAGAACATAACACCCCCACTACCTTCATTCCAGGGCAAATCAACAGCAGCAAAACCAACCATCTTTTAATGCTAAATATTAATATTAGAAGTATCAAAAATAAAATATCTGAACTCCAGGCCACAGTAGCACACTACTCCCTAGACATAGTTGCTTTAACAGAAACCTGGCAAAATAAAAACTTAGCTAACTCAGAACTTCTCCCTACCGGCTACAATATCGTTAGACAAGACAGACCACTTTGTAAAGGGGGTAGAACTGCCTTACTGTACAAGTCCAGCTTAACTGTATGGCAATTACCAAACTCCTACCCCTCCCCAATAACTGGGACATACTTATCTCACAACTTCAACTTCACCCTAAAAAGGTCATCACTACAATTGTGATCTACATTCCAGCTGGTAATACACCTGCTAGCCTTGAAGACTTCTTACCCTGGTGTTCTTCCACATACTCACAAGAAACTCTTATTCTGGGGGATTTCAACCTAGATTGGTTCACCATTATAACAGAACCACCAAGTAATCTAATAAATCTCCATGGCTACCAGCAGCTAGTCCAAATTCCAACAAGATGTGATAAAAATCTAAAAGGGAATCCATCCTTGACTGTGTCCTAACAATCCCACATTGTACCCCCACACAAGCAGTCTCCCAGACATCTTAAGTGACCACGACGTACTATATCTTATATGTAGCAGAACAAGCATATGCAAAACCACTAACTATAAATCCATTAGAAACACAAAACTTTCTCTGCTGAGGTCCTCAATACTTTACTCTATAACTGTGACTGGACCCCCCTAAAAACCCTCCCACTTGACCAGGCTGTAGCATATTTCAACAAAATATTTCTGCAACATCAAGACACTGTTGCTCCATTGCGCAAAATCAAGGTTAGAAACTCTACAAACCCCTGGCTCAGTAAAGAAACCAAACAAATCCTCAAGTCCAGAGACACTGCCTGGCTTTACTATCAAAAAACTAAAGAATCACAAAGCCTAAGTGCCAAAAACTGTGCAACCGTGCAAAAAAATGCATTAGGCTGGACAAAAAAAATCCTACTACATGACATTACAAACTAAATACCAACATAACCCCCCAAAATTTTGGAAAAATGTAAACCAGCTACTAAAACCCACCCAAAAGGTTACCCCCAAACCAACCACCCCTGGCACTAAAGTTCCCATCGAAACACAATTGAACTCCCACTTTGTGAACTCAATTCTATCCTTAGTATCACAGGAGAGTTCCTACCTCACTATCCCTCCCAACACAAATAACACTAATACAAGCTTTACCCTCAAAACAGTTTCCACCACTTCAATCAAAAGCATGCTCTCCAAACTAAAAACCTCATCAACAGCAGCCGACCTACTCCCCAGCTATTTCTTGAAACTCACAGCAGATGCTACTGCTATCCCAATCTCCACTCTCATAAGCAGATCAATTGTTGAAAACTATGTGCCCAAACTATGGAAAATATCCTATGTTACACCCATACATAAAGGCAGGACCTCCACTGAACTTAATAACTACAGACCCATTGCTTTACTCTCCTCTCTGGCCAAAATCCTAGAAAAATGCATCCGTACCCCAGTGCTAAAATATCTCCTAGACAGCAACATCCTGTCACCTACTCAGCATGGTTTCAGACCTACCCATAGTACCACTACAGCCCTCCTCTGCTTCACAGACACAGTAAACCATCTCAAAAATGAAGGCATGCAGGTGTCAACTCTTTTTTGGACATGTCAAAAGCATTTGACACAGTCTTGCACCAAATCCTGCTAAACAAACTAAACCAATATCACCTATCAAATTCCACTCTTACCTGGTTCCAAAGCTACTTAACTGACAGGTACCAAGCTGTGAAATGGGAACATTCTCTCTCTCCTCAGCTGCCCATAACTATAGGAGTCCCACAAGGTTCTGTCTTAGGACCACTACTATTCACAATCTTCACAAATGACCTCCATACCTCCACACAGCATGCATCTATCATTTAGTATGCAAATGATACTACCTTAATCTGTGCTGCACAAAACATTATCACCCTCCGGCAAACAACTCAACTAGCATTCTATGACATTGAAAACTACGTCACCAAAGCCCAACTTATCCTCAATCCAAAGAAAACTCAGCTTATGATAATAACCATTTCTAACAACAACACTGATAGCAGCCAATTCACTATCTACTCCACAAATGCTACTCTAATCGCTCCAGTGGCACAGGCTAAGCTATTGGGAATAACCACAGACTCCCACCTAAAATTTGATAGTCATCTCAACTTAACTATTAAAAAAGTACATGCCAAACTGGGATCACTCTACTGTAGGAAACCTTTTCTTACCAACAACACAAGATCAGCTATTGCTCGCTCCCACCTTCTATCCACCCTACTGTATGCATCTCCCATTTTGACTAATCTCAACAAAACGGAACTAAGCAAAATGGAAGCCTGCTACAACAGAATTGCCCACTTTGCTGCAAATTGCTCATATATAACTCATCACTGTACTGTTTTGAGACAGCCCCACTGGCTTGAACTGCCCAACCTCCTAACCTACAATCAGCTCTGCCTCTGTCAGTCTATTTATTACCTCCCCAATAAGTGTCCTGCCCTCAAAAAACTAGTACAACATCACTCAACCAAAAGGCCTCTTAGATCATCAAGCAAACTACTACTAGAAGTCACCAACAGCTACAGTAGCCTTGGAGACACATTATATAGTAGTTCAGTGGCTAAAACACAGAACCCTGTCCCTACTAGCATACAAAACACATCATCCAAAGCCTCCTTTAAAAACCTCATTAGGCAACATCTCAAGTTGGCAGTGCCATGATTGCTCCCCAGGCTAGTGAAAGCGGATAAGGTACACATACTAAACCTAGAGTACTTGATAATAGTTTTTACTCTTACTCACAAACACTGGTTAACCTACAATGTATAGGTTCATAGGTAGGTACTAGGCTATTGGCCCACGGGCCTACGTAAGCCTAGCCAGGAAGGTTCCATAGCTTAAGCCACCCAAGAAAGTTATTTTCCTGTGCCACTCTCCAGCAGAGACACTGAAGTGATCCCTGGGGTGTATTTCCTATTTCCCATCCGCTCATCAAGATTTTTCTTGAAGAGTGCTAATGAAGAACTTCACTTGACATAGATGGGTAGCTTGTTTCAGAGTATAGGAAGTCTCTGGGACAGGAATCTATCCCTCCAGCATGTCCTGTTTATTGTGGTGAGAAGTTTTAGATCCCTAGAGCGTGTAGCTCGGAGGGATTGGGATTTCTTTAGGTGTAGCATGTCCAACAGCTCTGGGTTTGACATAGCTTTATATGTTAGGCAGAGATCACCTTGGGGTAGGCGATATGCTACGGAGTAAAGCTGGAGTGTTTTGAGGTGGTCAGTGTAGGGTATTTGTTTGAGGCCCATAATCCTCTTTGTGAGGTACTTCTGTGGCCTTTCTAGCTGCTGCAGATGTCTTGTGAGGTACATTCCAAAAGGGGTGTTGTACTCTATAATGGGTATAATGAGTGACGAGTAGAGGGGAACAATGACCTCTTTTTTCCTCGATGAGAACCCTCTTATGATGAGGTGTGCCATGTAGAAGGACTTCCTGACTACTGTGGCGATGTGACTATTAAAGGAGAGACTACTGTCTACCTGGGTCCTAAGGTCTTTTATCACGCATTCGGTGTTAAGTAAATTGCTGCTTGTGTGGTAGTTCATGGGTACAGAGTTTTTACCAAAGGGGATGACACTGCACTTTTTGGCATTGAGCTTGAGGCCATGGCTCTGACACCAGGCATCTGTCTCAGTGAGGCCCTTCTGTAGGATGTCCACATCATTTGGGGACTTGACTATGGCTCCTAGTTTGTGGTCATCTGTGAACTTCGCTAGCCAGAGGCCTTCTGTGTTAGCCTGTACATCAGAGAAGTAGATACCAAACAGGAGAGGTCCCAGGATGGAACCCTGTGGTACTCCACTTGTCACTGCTTTGAGGTCAGATTTGGAGTCTGCAACTTTTACAGTGTGGGTTCTGTCAGTGAGCCAGTTGGCAACCCATCTTGTGATGTAGGGATTTATACCTAGTTTAGTGAGTTTAGCTATAATTCCAGAATGGGGGATGGTGTCAAAAGCCTTGGCGAGGGCAAGATAGGCTGTGTGAGCCACCTTACCCTCATCCACGGCTTTGGTGACTGCCTCAAAGAAGTCAATCAGATTCAGGAGGCAAACCCGAACTGGGTGGGATCCAGAGTCTGGAGGTTACCAATGTCTTTGTTTATGAGTTCCATGATGATACGTTCCATGGCCTTGCAGACCAGGCTCGTCAGGCTAATAGGTCAATAGTTCCCAGGATCGGTGGTGGCTCCCCCTTTGTGGAGTGGGATAACTGTTGCTGTGCGCCATTCAGTGGGCACAAAGCCTGATGCGAGGCTGTTATTGAACATGGTGCTTAAGTGGGGAGCCAGTTCGTTCTGAAGTTCATGTAAAACGCAGCCTGGGATGTTGTCCGGTCCCATGGATGCTGTGTTTTTGGCTTTAGAGAGTGCAGCTTTTACCTGCATAGTTGTGATTACAGGAACTCTGCATTCTTCCTGTATAGATATGGGCCCTTTAGGGGGCGAGAGAGGTGTAAAGTTAGCACTGAACCTATGTTCCAAATTTCAGCTGTACACCACAAATCTATTAATTATCTTTATTTTTAAATTAATACTTTCTTGTTTGTTCTCTCCACTGTAACTGTTGATGTGCTGCATACCACTGTAAAAACATGTCTATTGTAATTTGTGTGTATACTGATCATGTCTAAATATCTAAATGTATCTGTAATTTTTCTCCCCGGGCCTCTGCTGAAAAAGGGCCTTTTTGGCTCAGACACCCACAGTTAACAAATGCAAAGAAAAAAATATATATATTTATAAATATATATATATATATATATATATATATATATATATATATATATATACACACACACACACACACACACAAATATATATATATATATATATATATATATATATATGTGAGAGAGGAATGCTTAATAAGGTTGTCTGTCTTGAAATCAACATCTGTATTGTCACCATACTTTGGACAACAGAAGAGATGGTTGACATGTGTGTGATACTGCACAATTACCAGGAATGGGGGAATATGCCCTTTCCCCAGCATTATGCAATCTCAAAATTTGTACATATAATTAGCAGGGGTGTGGGAAGGGTAGGGGGAACAGTGTGGTACTGTTGCATGCTCCGAAGTTATACCTGACAGCAAGCTTGATGACATAGCAACCTTTTTTGTATCGATAATAGCAATGTTGACATTTCAAAGTTTTGATTATTTAGAGTACTCCCATAATACAAAACTTATAAAATATATAAACACACACACACATATATATATATATATATATATATATATATATATATATATATCTATATATATACATACACACAGACACACACTACAAACCGTTGTTTTTGGCCAGCAATTGCAGAAATGGCAGATAGAGCTTTGCATGCATTTGTTAACAGAAGGAACAATGTTAAAGCCTAGGAAGAGAGTAAAGTTGTTGAAAAGAAAATACAAAGCAGGAGGATATACTAGGTAGTACGAAATGAAAATACTAGTTTCATTGGAAGATGTCCCAATGGATTACAGGGCGCCTGTTGAAAGTGACAATAAAAAACACAGTTTAGACAAGTAATGGGAAAAGACACGCCATGAGTACTTTTAGGTTTTGTAGTCTGCAGTATTTAGTTTTCTTACTATTGAGTTACCTTTTCAGACAACTGCTTAGTGCAGGGCATAATAGATTATGAAGCACTTTGGGGCAAAAGTTAAAATGTCATTAGCATGTTTTTTTTTTCATTCAGAACAGTTTACAGTTTTTGTAAAACAGTTGTGTTCTGTTGTGTATAAATAGGAAAGAAAGTGTTAAATGACTTGCTTTTGTACATATTTTTATTTTACTGAAGGTGTTTTGGTGGAAACAAGTATATGGCAGTTTTTTTTTTAATATATTTAAAAAAATAGAAGACAGTGCTGAATATAGTACTAGATAATATATCACAGTAGCAACAGCATGACAAAATACAACACATTAGTGGAAAGTTTTGGTAGATTTGACAGAAAACATACTCCAGTTAAATGCTGCAGAATGTTGCCCACTTTTAGTAACAATAGGTTGGAAGTTCCTTACAGTCTGAAGAAACATTTCCTCTGTTTGCCTTTGTACAACATGAACCAAGACCAGACATCACATGGGTTAAGATGTATGCATTTTGATGTGCTACTAGAATATAAAGTGTCATGCTGTCTCATTTCTCATTCAGTCTCACTATCCCTTCAAGGTGACACTATCCAAGGTGAAACAGAAAAGACACAAACACGCATGCACATGCGCACACACTCACATTTGCAAATTAAATGTTTAATTAATGTGCATAAAATGAAATCATTTAGCTATTAATTAAAATGGTACTCTTGTTTAACTTGCTGTAACCTTTGCAAAAACTATTTTTATCTATCACAAGGAAATGTTTCATTGCAGACAATGCATACTATCCTAGCATTACACTGGGAAAAATGTGCAATTTACATAGATGGTTGTTGCCATCATTTTCAAAGAAATTATGCTTCTCAGCAATGTTTAAGATGTGAAATTCATGCAAATAAAAACATCTCTTATGGAAGATTTGTTTACATGCTGTCCTTTCATGTTGTAGACAAGGAAGAAAAGGTGTGTGTGTGTGTGTGTGTGTGGGGGGGGGGGGGCATACAGGGTTACAAGACATACTTCCATGTTTGAGCTGATGACAACCAACATGGTGAACATACCAAGATGGAACTGCCTTATGAGATGTTGCACTTGTTACCCCAATACGGGTGGTGAAAAACTGATGAACAAGGGAAGGAAAGGAACACACAGAGCTATCCACCTCATCTGGATGAAAGGGTTTGGGTGGTCACAGCTTGCTGGGAAAATGTATTCTTTAATGACAACTAAAGGGTGGAAACCACAGGTATTATTACTTTATAGTAACAGTGACTATAGATGTGCAGAAAGTAAATTACCCGCACTGGGCAACATAAACTGTGCTGCATGTTAAGCTATTTTTTTACGTCTATGAAAGGAAAAACAATGAAAGTGAAGCCTTCAGGTCAGCAGACACTGAAACAGTAGATGTCATTACAGATGGTAATCAAATGAGCAATACAGACTGGGCTCTGAAAGGCTAAAGGTTGCAGAAGATGGCATGAATGTTGTTCATAACTGATGTACGCGTGTCTGTGTGGTGGGGTGGGGGGGAGCATTTCACTGCACAGGTTTCTTCACCTTGATACTCATCCCTTCTTTTTTTGTACTAAACTGTCAGAGATTTGCAAATTCCATAACATTCATAAATCAAACAAGACAGAAATTCGGCTGAAGAAGCAGGGGGCAAGAGGTGGGTAGAACAGAATCTAGAAAAAAGTGCTACTCCTCCAAATTAGGTAACTGAATGATCACTAATCTGAGAGCACAATGGTTGCACTGACCAAGAGGGTGGTATGCTGGACATGTAGTGCTGCACCTCAAGTCTCTAACCACACAATGACAGTGGGTGGAAACAGGCAGTGTGCGGCACAGAAGCACAAACAACAGGTTGTACTTGAATATACACTGTTGTAACTACTATCACAGTAGACAAATGAACAAACATAATTCCAAAAATCCCAAACATGACCTTTCTTTACTTCTGACTCTTCAATGGGGGACCACTTCATTGGAGAGTTTGGGTATTAGTATATCCCCATATTAGCTACCTAATCAGTGTCAAGGTAAAAAGCTACTAATAGTTACAGCATCATATCTTGAGTTTATTTCTCAGAACACCCACTTTCATGCTGTGCAAGTCTCTTAGTTAACAAGACCAAATATTGCAGACAACAGCCCTGTGTACAGGTGATTCTGACTACAGGGTCTTAGCTGAGTTACAAAGATAAACAATTTCTGCAGCACAAACATCTACACAGGATTATAAATTAAAAATTAAGCAGTATGATGGAGGCACAATATGGACGCTCTGCCAACTTCAACAAAACAATTCAACCAGACAGCAAAAAAAAAATGTCCCTTCGAAAAGTTCAACTGACCTCACAAACAGTGTAGACAAGTACACTTTGAAACTTCAGTTAGGGGGAGAGACCATGGTGTAGGAGTTTTCTGAACAGTATAAAAATCAAAACATTGTTATGGGAGAAGCCCCACTGCTTGTGATCAGGATGCCTTGGTGGAATAACAGTGGAATATTGAAATTAATGACCACATTTCTATCTGAAATACTTCGCACACTTCTGTAAGACAAATCTCCAAACCCAACAAAAGCTCATTTTTCAAAGGAAACTCACCATGTTGGTAAGAAAGATGTTGTATCTTCTATTTGAACAAAGGTTGTTAAACATTTACAGTGCATCCTTTGGGGGAAAGAAAAACAGGAAGGCATACAACTAAGATTTTCAACAAAAAAAATTGGCATGGAAGTGCAGACATTCAGCAGTGAATATGCTAGGTTTATGTAGGACACTGTGTAATGAAAACTGCTAGGAAAGCCTACTAAAAGAATTCTGGGGTGGCTCAAAAAACAAGGGATGGTTCCAAATGACTGTGAGGGATAAGTACAGAAATATAATAAAAAACCTGCAGGCAGTCAGTGTAAGTTCAGAGTTCTGGAAGTTAAACTGGTGTGGAATGCAGAGGGGTGGGGTGCTTCTCTGGTCAAACATGCTTGTCATGTCATACTATACTAAGTATTAGAATGAAGGTGAAGTGATACTCTCTGTACAAAGGCTAGACATAAAACCAAGAAAAATGAAAAAAAAAAATAACGGCTACAGAAATCACAGATATTTTGAAAAACATCACAGCAATAACCCATGGCTGAGTGTGGGTAATGCTGGATTTACCATTGGTTGGCGTAGTTTGGTCATGAGGGCAAAAAGAAAAAAACATGGAGCTTAAGAAAATGAAAGGTAATTAAGGGTGTGTGGGCAGTAAACCTTGAGAAAAAGTTAACTGCACTGAAGGGATAAGCTGCTCTTTAACATCATTCCTTGTAGATGAACACCTTATAAAGGTGATCTAATCTTTTTATCACATTTACTAGAACATATCACTTTAACTGTTCATTATCATCAATACGCCTCACAGCAACAGGTTCTCCGGTCTGATTCTCGGCTGGAGCGCCTTCTGTGTGGAGTCTGCATGTCCTCCCTGCGGTCAAGTGAGTTTTAAAGACATGCAGGTAGGTGTGTGTGTGTGTGTGTGTGTGTGTGTGTGTGTGTGTGTGTGTGTGTGTGTGTGTGTGTGTGTGTGTGTGTACCTTCTGTGAAGATTGCGTGCCGGGCTGGCAACTCGACACTATAAAAACTTCACTGCCACTCTATCTGCTGTGGCAACCCCTAACCGGGAAAAGCCTCAAAACATTGCTTACATAACTGAAACTGTTAATTTACCTAACTTACATTTGTAATGTCAGAAGATTCTTTTTGACCCACTTGCTCAGTAAAGCAACACATTAAATACAACACAAATGCATAAGCAACACAGATGTTTTAGCTAGTTTATCTAAGCTGCCTGTCCAAATTAATTGAGAAGCCTGTATGCTCAGAACAGTTAATTATGTACTCACCATAACGATCGATGTATGTGGTCCATCTTGCCTACATTCCTTACTCATGGGTTCGGAGCCAAGAATTGGCTCAGACTCGGCCAAATTTCTCTAGCACGAAGTCTCTAATTGGCTAGGCTAACCCGGTATCCCATGATGCACCTCGTCCTAGCCCCAGATCTTGTTTGCAATCAAACCAATCATAATCCATACTCAATCAACACTGGTAGAAATTCCAGCCAGACAAGGGAAAAAAAAATCACTGACCTTGAAGGGTCCACAGAGCTAATATTCCTCCAAATCCTCTAGGAAGGGGGCAGGTGGGAGGGTACGTAGGAATGTAGGCGAGATGGACCACATACATCGATCGTTATGGTGAGTACATAACTAACTGATGTTATGTGGTCCTATCTCGCCTACATTCTTTACTCACGGGACAGCGTCCCCAGCACCTCTACCCTGGGAGGCTCATAGGAAGATACTCCTGAAAACCGTGGAACCAAAGGAAGCCTGGCCCCTAGAAGCCACGTCCAGCTTGTAATGAGTAATAAAAGTGTCGGGAGAGGCCCAAGTGGCCGCAGCACAAATATTATCCAAGGAAAGCCTACCATGGAAAGCTATTGATGTAGACATAGCCCTGGTGGAATGGGCCTTGACGGGAAAGGGTAAAGTTCTGCCTGCTGATGAGTAGATGAATGAAATACAATCTTTGATCCATTTAGAAATTGTGCACTTGGAAATAGGACACCTGCCCTGTTTTCTGAAAAGGACACAAACAGTTGATCAGATTTCCTAACATGCTTAGTCCTATGCAAATAAAATCTCAGTTGTCTGTGCACATCCAACTGATGAAACCTGAACTCTGCTTTACTGGAAAAGTTCGGAAAGAACACTGGTAGCTCAATAGATTGATGGAGATTGACAGTGGATGACACCTTTGGAAGGAAGGGTTAAGCCTCAGGGAAACTCTGTCCTTATGAAAGATCAAATACGGAGGTTTAATGGACAAAGCTTGAAGTTCTGATACCCTCTTGGCCGATGTAATGGCTATCAGAAAAGCCATCTTCCAAGATAAGAACTTTAAGTCACAAGTGGCAGCCGGTTCAAAGGGTGGTGACGTCATAGCTTGTAGCACAAGGTTCAGGTCCCATGGCAGTACAGGTTCTGAAACAGGGGGATGAAGTAACCAAGCGCCTTTTAGAAAGAGAGGGCTTGTGAGATGTGTGAAAATTGGAAATTGCAGCCAACTGTACGTTAATGGTAGCGGGCGCGGAGCCCTGATGGAACAACATGGTTAAAAAATCTAAGACCAACGGAACTGGGGCTGTGAAGGGGTCCAAACCTTGGGCCTGAGCCCAAATAGAGAATCTCCTCCATTTGCTGGAATAAATCTTCCTGGTGGAAGACTTATGAGAAGACAAGATGTGCACCACTTCAGGTGAAAAGGAATGTCGTCTGACTAGCGACGGAAGTGGAGCAACCAGGCTGTCAACCTGAGAGTTGGCAGGGATGGATGAAGTTGTCCAGACATGTGAATCAGGAGGTCCGGCACTGGGTCCAGAGTCCACGGACCATCCAGTGCGTACCGTTGAAGAAAAGGTAACCATACTTGTCGAGGCCAGTGTGGAGCAATAAGGATCATCCTGCTTCCCAAGGATATGGCTTTCTGTATCACTCTTGGTAACAGAGGAAACGGAGGGAAAGCGTAGACCAGACCGGGGGGCCAATCGTGAGTTAGAGCGTCCCTGGGCGACTCCCCCTATGGGGGGATCAGAGTGAAGTACTTGCTGCATTTGGCATTGAGGGGGCTGGCGAAGAGATCGCAGCAAGGCTGACCCCACCTTTTGAAGATCTGAACCGCCACTCGGTTGTTCACGGACCACTCGTGAGGCATCAGAATAACTCTGCTTAGCCTGTCCGCTATCACGTTGGACTTCCCCGGAATGTGCGTTGCCACCAGAAACCGTTGGGAAGACACTGCCCACTGCCACACTCGCATGGCCTCTCTGCAGAGGGGATAAGATTTGGTTCCCCCCTGCTTGTTCAAGTACCACACTACGGACATGTTGTCCGAAAGAATTGCAATCGTTCCCCGAGGTAGAGAGTCTTGGAGTGCTCGCAACGCCTGAAACACCGCTCTCATCTCCAGAACACTGATGTGCAAGTGTACCTCGTGATCTTGCCAGGTGCCTTGGACCGTCCTGCCTAGATAATGCCCCCCCACCCCATCTGGGAGGCGTCCGTGGTCACCGTGGCCACTGGAGACATAGGAATCAAGGTCCTTCCTCTGTCCAGATTGGAGGAGCATAGCCACCAGAGGAGGTCCTGTTTGCATCGTTCCGTGAGAAGTATCAGAAGGAAAGAGGAAGCTTCTGAAAGGACCACTGAACTGACAGGAGCCACTGTAGGATCTGCATGTGTAACCTGGCCAGAGGTACCAGCATGATGGTGGAGGCCATGGATCCCAAGAGCTGAAGAACTAACCTGGCCTGAACTTTTCTGAGGGGCAACAGTGCGTGGATCTGAGACTGCAACACTCTTATCCTGTCCTGTGGCAGAAAGGAGCGCATTTGAATAGAGTCTAGCTCTGCGCCTATAAAAACAACATGCTGTGAGGGCTGCAAGGCAGACTTTTCCCAGTTCAAAGTAATTCCTAGACGTTGGCAAAGTGAGATGGTCATCTCCCTGGCTTGAATGAGCAGATGCCTGGTGGGGGCGGCGAGAAGCCAGTCGTCCAGATACGGAAACACCTGGAATCCTAGACGTCTGAGGTGAGCTGTCACCACTGCCAAACACTTGGTAAACACCCTGGGGGCTGTGGTGAGACCAAAGGGCAGGGCACGAAACTGGAAGTAACTGGCTCCTAACCGGAAGTGTAAATGACTCCTGGATGCCTTCTCCATTTTGATGTGGTAGTATGCATCCTTGAGATCGATGGAGCACATCCATACTCCTTTCCCCAGCAGTGGAAAAATGGACTGAAGTGTGACTATCCGGAACTTGGACTTCAGAACGTAGTGATTCAGTCAACTGAGATCCAGAATGGGTCTCAGGTCCCCTGTTCTTTTCAGCACCAAAAAGAGTCGTGAGTAAGTTCCTGATCCGACATGGTCTGAGGGGACTGGTTGGATGACTCCTTTTTCTAGCAGCTTTGCAACTTCTAGTGCTGCTTGATCCCGTCGACTGGGTGGGACATCCAGGATCCTTCTGACTGGGGGGGGGGGGTGTTGACACAAAGGGAATAGTGTAACCTCCGGTAACTATTCGAAGCACCCAACAATCCTGGGTGATGCTTTCCCAGGCTTCCAGATGCAACGAAATTCAGCCCCTGACTGGCTCCAGAATAGCACAGTCGGGCAACACCTCAGGAACTCTGGAAGGAAGACCCGCGAAAGGAATCACGGTCTCCCGAGTTGCGGGGGCCTCCTCTGCCTCTAGGATGGTGTCTTCCGGAATAACCCCCCCCCTCTGCCTCTGGAGGGGGACTCACCTTGAGCTGCGGGAAAGGACCTCTGAGACTTTTTGTACCACATTTTCCCTCCTCTCTGAGCCTTGGGATAAGGCCTAGAAGGGAGAGAAAAACAGGCCCCTACGGCAGATAGGGTCTTTCCCTCCTGTTCGCATCTGGTGAGGGCGTCTTTCACTTTGGGTCCGAAGAGAGAGGACCCATCAAAGGGGGCGTCAGTGAAGGAAGACTTAAAGTCATCCGCGAAATGACACAGGCACATCCAGGCTTGCCTTCTAAGAGCTATGCCTGAGCTAGCTGCCCTACTCGCCCCTTTGGCTGCATAAGATATGAGCCTCATAGACGAGTTGACAATGGAATCTAGGGTAGACAACTGGGTGTTAATAGTCTGAGCTACTGCCTCAGGCATGTTACCCGTCAAGAGCATCTCCTAGCTCCTTCAGGAGATCTCTTTGGAGCCGAGTGAAATTACAGAGGTAATTCAATGACCATAAGGTAAAGGTCGCCGAAGACAGGGTATGCTTCCCATACCGGTCCATACTCCTGGACTCCTTGTTAGGAGGATGGACTGAAGAAGAAGCCTCTGCAACTTCCAGCTGAGTGGCTGCCGCCACCACCAAGGCATCTACCGAAACCCCTTTGGTAAGGAACTCTTTGTCCGGGGGAGCAGACAGAAACTTGTTTGGACATCTGGGCACCGGTTCCACGGAATCAGGGTTCTCCCACACCCTTCAACAAATCAAGTCCAGGAGTTCAAAGGGTGGAGACAGCCAGGAGGCGGAGGGTTGAGCTCCAAAGGTCTTGAGGAATACCGACTCCTCCTCAAAGGGGGTCTTGGAAGGCCAGTCACCCCTCTGCCTCAAAATCTCCAGGATGTCGGAGAAAGAGACATCAGCGGAGGATGACTTGGGGGACCCCTCTGACTCCTCGAGGTCAGTATCGGAAGTGAGGGACTCATCCTGGGAGTCTATTTGCTTCCTCTTGCACAATTCTTACTAGGGGGCTCCTCAGGCACTGACTCTGAGGGGCCCTCAGAAAGTAGGGGACTGCTCAAGGGGGTATTCCCAGACCTTTGGGCTCTGCCATCCAAGGATAGGGGGGTTTCAGAGGCTCTAGCTGGGGTGTAAGGGGACGGAGTGACCGATCCAGGTGATGTAACTGATGATCTGGCCAGTGCGCTCCTCATGGCCTCGAAGGCAGGTCCCCCCGAATCCGAGGACCGACCCATCTCAGAGACCATGACCGGAGTCAGGATTCCCGGAGCCGAAGCACCAAGAGGGAGGCTCGGAACAGACAGTAGTCCCGAGGTATCCCCCTCTGGTCTGACTGAGGAAACTCAAGTACCGAAACCAGAGGACGGAACCGACATGGTTGGAGCCAACGCCAGCTCAGATAGACTCACATGGGGTATCGGCGCCGACATGAGAACATCACTTGGCGCGGAGCACTCCGGCTCCGAAGACACATGGGTGCTCGGAGGAGGAGGAATCACAGGTACCAGAATGGGGACTGGCTCCAGAGCCGACTGGGTCAGAGCCGAGAACAGTTTTGCTAGCACCGGCAACTGCAGGAGTCTCTGGACCACCCTATCGACATCCAAATCAGACAGCCTAGAGGATTTGGAGGAAATAGAAGAAGATCAGGATGTCCTACCCAGAGACACATGCCTGACACTGGGTGACCGGCTCCGAATAGTCTCCAATAATATCGGTACCTCCTGTGGCCCCGAGGACAATGGAGCCGAGGAGGTAGTATCCCCTATCGAAACCTTCTCCTGCGGCCCCGAGGACAATGGAGCCAAGGAGGAAGTATCCATAATCGAGACAGTCTCCTGCGGCCCCGAGGACAATGGAGCCGAGGAGGCAGCAACCAATATTTTAACCTTCTCCGGGGGCTCCGAGGAAGCAGACTGAGCCGGAGATCTCTTCTTGGCCTTGGAAGGCTTAGATTTAGGACTGGAAGAAGAAGAAGAATCTAAGGACTCCTCAAAAGAGGGCTTAATCAGGCCCTTCAAAATCAGTTTATTTTTTCTTTCCTGCAGTACCCTTGCACTAAAAGCGTGGCAGAAACTGCAGGACTCCTGCAGGTGAATAGCCCCAAGACAATACACACAGATGGCATGGCCATCCGTAATAGACATTTTGTAGCCACATTTAGTATACTTTTTAAACCCGGAGGGTTTATGCTCCTTCTGGTCTTTAGACATGGTAAAAAATAAAAGCACACTGTCAACAGACAACGACACAAGAGGAAGGCGGGAAAACAAACACCACTAACGGCCAAGGAACTCTAAATCAAACATTTCTTGGAGTAGCAGGGAAAGACAAGAACAAATCCAACTACAGTTTTAATATCAGAAAAACAACACAGGAGAGGACTAGGTCCTCTAACTTCAACAGGCCTAGCCCGCCAAACAAAGGGATACCACAAACACCCAATCTCACTAACACTCACAATGAAACTTAGACAAGGAGAAACTAGCTATTAAAATAGCTTTTGTAAAATAACAGACTGCTAAAATACTTAGAAAAAGTACTTGAAAGGGTACTTAGCCACAGCCAAGTGAGACCATGTCCTAACTCTACGAGTGGCAAACGAGATCTGGGGCTAGGGCGAGGTGCATCTTGGGATACCGGGTTAGCCCAGCCAGTTAGAGACTTCGTGCTAGAGAAATTTGGCCGAGTCGGAGCCGAGAGTAAGGAATGTAGGCGAGATAGGACCACATAACATCATATATTTTAGGCAAACCTGTACCTAATACTAGCTGTACCTTGCATCTTCCCTTTTTGAAGAGAAAAACAAGGACATTATGTTAATGCCTACTACAAGGGTGAAAAGAACAGTGAAGCCAAAACCTGCATTCTTGTCAATGTTTCAGAGAAGCCGATAAAACTCCTTTAAAGCAAATGTTGCATCAATACAACCATGAATCAAACTGATATACAGCTCTGAAGGAACCTGCAAACCTCTTTGCATAAATTCTAAAGGTTTACCATTTTGTTGTATGGGAAAGCCGAATAGACAGAGACTACTGTCAGTGGAGGCCAAGGGAAAATGCTAATTAAAAAATGTAGTGTAGAAACATTAACAATTCATGATGTTGACAATGCAGATCATACAGACATTATTACAACATTTGCGTAGGAAGTAGAAAGAAGAGCACCAATCTGAAAATGTATACAAGAATCATAGCGCATCAAAAAGCATACGAGATTATATTACATGCATTTATTGTTGACTAAGCTTGGAATGCCAAGAAATTAATTTTTAAAGGTAAATAAAGCTAGGTAATGCTTTTTAGCTCTTTTTGAAAAAAAATGAAAGCTTAAGAAAATGAATGTTGCTTTCTTTCCTCTTGGATGTTTCTTCTCACTTTTTAAAACAGTTGTGGAAAATCAACAATTTATAAATAGCAATCATTCTATGTACACATTAGTTCCTGCTGTTTTCCTCAACACATAATGCCATAATATTTTTCATGGACAGCTAGGTTTCTACAGCAACAATGTCACAAGTTACAGCCACAGGCAGCAGACACACAGTGTAAAAGGATCTAACTTCTGTGAAAATGCCATTTTGTCTCGGGCAATGGCCGAGAATGAAGCACCAACTCAGCCCACCATCCCAGTTGAACAAAATAAATAAATATAATGTCTCCCCAGTCCAAAAAAAATGCCCAGACATTATATGTAAACATTGTGAGAATGTGATGTACAGTTACTTTATGGGTGCTCTAGGTTTTCTGCAGCATTTCTAACCCATTCCTCTAGTATTCCCCTCCCCCTGCTCATCAAGGAGGTTATTATATATTAACATGTAATTCTATCCAGTTAAACCACTTCACAAAAAAGAAAAAAAATGAAAACGCAGAACAAAAAAACTGTACTTGCTCCTAGATGCTCTCAGTTCTTAAAGTCATCAGCAACATTTTTTTCCTCCAAGTGCACAAACTATCACAGTGATTCTTATTTAATTCATTAAAGAATTAATGACTTAAGTATATACACAAATAAAGTTACACACTTTAGTGTTTAGATGAGCTGATGAACCACATATCATTACTACTATAAAAAAATATTTCGATCAAAGACATTCCTTTCACCATAATGACTCTGTTCCTTGCCCATGCACACAGGATGTGAGGGATTTACTTCACCTGACTTTCAGTGACAGAGCAATTTTCTCATGCAGTGCTGTGTTCTTGAATCCCTAGCAGCCATATATGTCATTCTTAGCATTCCTGCACTACTCGTGAGGCTGAACTGAAAAAAAAGATCCATTTTCCAAGATGTATCTAAAAGTTACTACTAAAATATTAATAAACTGTACTCAGACATAACAGCAACGCATGTTCAATAATGAATGAAGCATTCTGGAGGCAGGCTACTTTCACTTCTCATGGTTTCAAGATGTGGAGTTCAGACAATTAAAGCTGCTGTTACTGTGCAACAGTAGGCATTAACTAGCTACCCAGCATAACCACAAAGGGCTGGTGCCACATTCCTGAGATGTTCTCACCAGTGCATGATACCGGATAACAGCCCATCTGATCTGTTAATGTGACAGCTCAAAAGCCCTTCCCTGCCAATTAAACACATTTACTGCTCAGATTAACTGGTCTTGTTCATATTTATATTACAGAGATGGAAGAACAGAAGGATCTCCCTTGAGCCAAGTCAAAAGCAGCACAGTCACAGTAATCTGTGTATTCAGCGGTGTTTGTTTACTTCACGTACTGTTCAATGCATTCACCAAAGCTTTGGCATGTAAAGACCACTGTCTTGTCTAGTATGCCCACCTGATAAACAAAAGAACCAACTCATGAAACAAATAACTTAATAAAAATATATTTGAAAAAAAAGGGTCTGAACAGAAACAAGTGTTTCAGTCAAATGTAAGATGCTTTCACTTGGAACAAGTACATAGTTGTTCTGAAAAATTCTAGGAAAAATCAGGACAAGTGAGAAGGAAAAATAAACTCCAAGTTACAGGTTACATTAGAGCATTTCAGGCATGGATAAACTTAAGCAACACAAAGTCCTCCTAATCCATTTACTAAAAAGCTACATGGAAAAAAAATGTAAGAGCTCCTTCCATCCTTTCCAAAAGAGATGTTCTGTGGATGGCTTTTAAGAAGCAATGAAATATACCGCACTGTAGCTATACCACACAGCCTTGTCTGTGTCTGTGACTATTTGGATTCCCATTTTGATTCTAAGCTGTAATGTTTTCTTTGTGGAATTTGCATGTTCTGCTCATGTTCTCACATGTTTTAATTATGGTCTCCATTTTCCTTCGAAATTTCAAAGATAAGCTGGCTGAAAGGCTGAAACTACTGAATGGTAGTACTTTGTTGTTCCTTGGTATGCATACAACTTAAAAATCTGCCTGCATAATCAGTCACGTCAGGAAAATTTTAATAACAAACTCAGGCTGATTAATTACTTCTGCCAACTCGCACTTGGTACACTCATACCTCTCAACCTCTTAGTGCAACAAATCTGGACAAAGCCTAAAATAGCGGGGAGACAAAGACCCAAAAATAGGGACAGATTTTAAATATTGCTATTATAATCGTAGAAAGCTGTCAGAATAGCAGGACTTAAGTTAGCATGCATTTTCTGAAGGATATGTTGGCTGAAACTCGAATGTATGTCAATATTTAGTGACTGCAAACCTCAACGGTCTGCCAGAAATCCACAAATTCACAAATTTTATGAGGGACACAACAAAAATATGAGGCAAAAATCTGGACAGTTGAGAGCATTGATTACACTTTTTGTCAGAGGCGGAATTGATATTAAACAGAGTGTGGGACTGCAGCTCTCACAACAGTGTCTCCTGCATTTTATTTAGTCTATAAAAGTCAACTGTAGTCAAGTACAGTAAGAAAAAGGAGTTCATACTTACAAATAAAAAGGTCTATCAAAATGGCAATATAAACCTATACCTTTTTGTCCAGCAAATGTCAAATAATATTTAAAGAACCAGTGTCATCTCATGTGAGGTTCTTGGATTAGGCTCATTGCTTGGTAGAATAGGTTCCATCTCTCGGGGTCTGAATGAATAAATGCATAGAAGGATGACAGTATTTACATAAAAGTGGCGAGGCATTTAAGTGATCAGGATGTCCTTTATAAATTTCCACATACATACACAAAGTACAGTAAACGTTTTGAATACAGTGTTAAAATATTTTACTTACTTATCTTGAATGCATTAATCACACTAACTTGATTGTGGTGGATGCAAACAATCTGCTGTTTTTTATACAACAAAAATGTTAAAATTGTATTAATTTCCTACCTATGTGTTTAATCCATTTTCAGGGCCATTGGGGGCTAAGGCACACCCCAATACACAATGGCCACAAAGCATTAAAATTAATCCTGGACAGTTTATCTTTGGGATGAAATAAGAAACTGAAGAACCCCAAAAGGTCCAAGCAGGCAATGTGAGAACATGCAGACTCTACTGAGAAAGCACCATGACTAAGAATGAAACTGTAGAACTAAGTAAAGTAAAGCAGCAATGATGCATACCGCACCATCCCAAAACATTAAAAGTACTACGTTATGCTTGAGCCAGACAATAAACTAAATCTTCACTTACTAAACACATTAAAGCCTCAGAAATCTGGTTTACTACCTCATAGCAGGACAGGGGAAAGTGCAAAAGAAAGGGTATGCTAACTAAAGGATAACATTGTGATTAATTTTGTCCTTGCTATAGTGCTGAAAAGCTGCACATCTGTGGAGTAAAGTAAAGCAAGAAAATGATACAACTTTTTAAGATATACTGCTTAATAAGAGAATGAAGTAGTACACTGCACAGAAAACTAAGCAGAGAATCGCTATAAATTATTGCATGGTGGCATGGTCTGCCAGTTTCATTCATTCTACTAAAGAAAAGGCAAGAGAAGAGGGCTTAATGGACTTGGGTTGGGGCCCCTATCTATAACTAGACAGATTGAAAGATGAAAAAAAAAAAAACAGAAACATAACATGAAAAAAAACTTTGTTTGTTTTGGGTTCAGTCATTTGAGAATCCTGTCCAAACTACCAAATGTCAGTCACTAAAAGAGTTGACAAATATATTATGCGAATTAAACTATAAATGTTTCAGGAAAACTGATCACATTTGAAAAATACCAAAATTAGCATTTAACTTTGTACTCTTCACTAACAAGAAATACCTGTGTAGTGACAACCTTCATCGTCTATATTGTAACGTTTTCCTTAAAGATTGACATTTTTTTTAACTGAAGATGGAAAATAATGTTTACTGAAATTATACTGAAATCTATCTAAACACACAGTGAACTTTAAATCACAGCAGGAAAATCACAGACTCGGCTAAAAGTAAAACACAAAGAAATCCCTATTCCCTATTTAAGTCCTTGGTCTTGTATAGTTATCACGGCATCTTCACAAACAGTACCGCCTCATATAGCCACAGGAGGTTAAGAAGGCTGCTGCCAGTAACAAAATTAAAAGGAAAAAAAGGGGTGTGATAAGTCTAATTCTGGATTTAAATGGACTCAGCAGGGTGTCCACACATTCAGGACAAGTGGTGGAATTTGCACTTCTCAACCCCATTCAAGTCCTTTGATCAAAATGAGTCCTCAACCATAAAGATTAATGGGTTTGGAGAGGAAGTGATGGGGCATCTCTCTAGAGATAAAATAACTAATTACTAAATCTTATTAACTGTTAAAATTTCACTGTATAAAAGTAAAATGCAAGCCAACAATTAGAAATGTACGACACTGTCATTAAATTGGCAACAAGTAGGATGCAAGCATATATAACTACTCAAAATGAGTTTGTTCATTATACTTGCCATTAAGGCAGAAAAGTTAATTGATGTTGATGTAAAGTAAATTTAGAATACACAAACTGATGAATGTTAATTACATTAGCACATGTGTATTCTTGCACTACACCCAAAACAATAGTTAATGTGCTGTGTTAGCAAGCAGAATTCTCTCTCAGTACATTGCATGTGATATGTTAATACAGATGTACCCAACACAGCAACCAACCTCTTAAAAGTTACAAAACATAAGAGCTGCAGTTGTCTTCAGTTGTCCTTTGCATGCTCTTTAAATGCCTTTGTGGTAATAAAACAAATGTATTTAAATGCATAGTTAATGCTGTATGAAAAACTCCAGTACAACCCCACTTTAAATACAAGCTAACTAGTGAAGCGACACTTATTTTCAAGAATCAAAGAGATAAGATACATGATCTTTGATGAAATTACTATTTACAGACTATCCTAATAAAGAGAAATTAAAACTTACACACAGACAGGTACACTCATACAAAACAGTTCTTTGAGAGAAAAAAAAAAAGCCTTGTGCCTCAGCATAAGGAGGCTTGCTACAAGTCACAAATGACACAAGCTAATTAGTATGAAAGCAAGAAAGAAACAAATATTTATTTCAATATAATTTATACATAACAGAATTTTATAAAGTTTGTGTTAAGAAGCATTACTCCCAACTGGCATCTGTGCTGATGCCCAAAATATAACATGAAGCACAATAAAACTGTTACATGGAGTACAGGCACCATGATTCAGACTGTAAACTACACTACTGCCATTCACGGGATGGGGAGGTGGTGGTGGGGGTCTCTGTGGCACCGCCCCTGCTTTGCATGCAGCAGTTTATCCAAGATGTTTACATGTAAACAAGCTCCAAACCCAAACTCCTAAATGCAGCCTGTGGAGTATGTCAAAATGCTGACTATTCTCACAAATAAGAATACAATTTGTCCTAAATAAAGCTGATTTTTCTTGAAGTTTTGATCAGCTACTTCCAGACCGCAAAATATGCAATTTGTTAAGGAGTGTTGTGTTTATGCCAGACAGCCAGCCACTACAGTCAGACATTTAAAGTACACACTTTCACTGAACAAGTCTACTGGCCTCATTTACTAAATTTGAAATGAATTTGTTCCAAGTACCATCTGAAATCATACTGTACTACGGTGAAAAACCTTGTCTGTTTCCAGGCATGAATAGCAGGTTATTAATGGTCTATTTTACAAGATCAAATACATTTTCATTATATTCAGAACAGAATATGATGGTTGAACAAAACTCATTTTTCAATTATGAATTTTGCTTTTTTCCAGGAGTTATAAAGGCTTTACAGTTGACTGTGTAAGTTAGCAGAGGCACCACATCAAAGTCAGCATCTTCTCTTGGGTAGCAGAAAACGTTGTTATTAAAAAAAAAAAAACAACTTTGAAACACTGTAGTAAATTCCTGTAGCAAAACATTTGAAAAGGGTGAAATTCAAACAGTGTTTTAGAAGTTGTCATGTCAAAAGCATTTATGCCTTTTAAGATACCACACAAAGTTCCAGACAGTTCTGTACTAAATTTTGCAATGTTTACTGCAGAGCTCAGAAACCTAACTCAAATTCTTGGTTATAAACTTTACATCCCTTGCAAATGTGCAAGTGTCAAAAACATAAACTACAGATATGAAAATATTTAGCTCTAAACCTCACTTTTACCACTGCAACTTATGGTACCTTTTGGAAACATGGTAACAGTTTAGCATGGCAGTTAAAGCTGAGCTGATATCAAGTTTCATCCTCCAAGGGTTTGATTACACAAGTTTCCTTCAACGGGGCCCAGTAATCAAGGAGCCTCAATCCTCACCACTGGCAACAGTGAGGGATGTACACAATGGGAGGATGACAAGTGCACACACACAGTAAAGTACAATTTCCCTTAAGAGCACACAGAGACCACAGTCAGTCTGGAGCTAATTTCTCCCTCTTTCTCCAGCTCCACAATAAGACTTCCCACTGGCACAGCTACAGGGTTAAGATCTCAGCTGAGGGGGTCAAGGCAAGACCTCCAGCACCCTCTCTGTCCAACTAGTGCTTTGTGTCCCTGCCCAAGTAGCTGACACACACACTTTGAGATTTGATTTATATACAAACACACACACACACACACACACACACACACACACACACACACACACACACACACACACACCTGGGAAGGCTGGCACAGGTTTACTAGCTATGCCCCCTTCTGCCCAGACTACAAGGAAGTTATCACTGCCACCAACCCCTACTTATCAGCTACTTAAAGGCCCTTACAAAAGGTGACCAATCCTACTGTGTAATGTTACTATTATCCAAATGGTAAGTGTGACCAAGACTAAGGCTATTTAGGAGTGGCCTGTACAGTGTCACCAAATACATATGCAAGTACTCTATAAGAGCTTAAATATATGTCTCACAAATATCAGCCAGAAAGATAGGTTTAAATATATTTAATAATAAATAATAAAATAACAAGACAATACTCAATCAACAAAGTAACTACAGAGTTCAGAATCACAGGAAATATTTTAAAAACATTGCAGGACAGTCTCAAATACAGAAAACATCTAAACTAATCTTTACTATATATATATATATATATATATATATATATATATATATATATATATATATAAAAGATACTATGTCCTAAATAACAAGGCAAATGCAGATGAGTGCATGTTCTTGCTAGGTCCAAGACAAGATACAAAATTCCCAGTCTGTCTCTCTCTCTCTCTGCGAGAGTTCTTAAATTAATATCACATATTACTGCTGGGTTAGCCTAGATGACATCACTCTTTGTCACCTTGTCACCTGCCTTCAGTTCCCAGGCTAACAGATACTAACAAAATTTAACATTTCTATGTGAAAAACACATCTCTCAGATGTTTGCTCAGAACTGGAAGTCGTAAAACAATTAAACACTTTTACATTTGAAACCTAGTAATTATTTCTGTTTCAAGACAATAGAAAACCTCTAGCTCTAGACATTGTGTCTGCTTACTGAGAGATAACACAATTGTAAAACACTTCACTTTTCAATTTATTTTGTTGAAGTTTTGCAAGTTGTTAGCTCTGTATATTCCAGCTTCTACTATTAAAACATACATTTGCACAGGTATATAGTTTATATACATTTCTGTTCTTTTCCAGTAGGGTACACTGTGGTTACATTCTTGAAGCTCAGTACATAATATACAGTTCAACACACATGTCTGCACCATTACTTTAATATACACATAACATATATTTCTCTTACATTTATAAGACAAGCATATGAATCATATTAATATTCACAAATGACACACAACTATCCATAAAATTCCAGATAGCTGGGCTGGCAGTGTCACATGGCATGGATCCTGAGGGCTTATCAGGTTAACATAGTTCATCTCCTTTCAAACTCTCACAAGGCACAAAGACAGGTGATGCACTGTCCCTAAAAAAATCCATGGGATGGTCACATGAAATATGTGCACAGGCTAAGCACATTTTAAAAGGTTTATAAAAAGAGCCCATTCAGAGTTAAGGAACTTCTGAAATCTAGAAACTAAGTATACAACACTGTGGGTCTGAACCCCAAGTCAAACACACTGCATACAACAATTCACACTTGAAACACTGTCAGTTCATACAATCCAACTGGCTACCCTAACAGGCAACCAGTTAATTAATTTTGTTTAATTAAGAAGTTGGATACATCTCTCTCTCTCTCTCACACACACACACACACACACACACACACACACACACACACACACACACACACACACACACACACACACACAATACAAATTACCAGAATGATCCAGGAAGACATTGAATTATGCATTTGAATACTATGAGATACACAGAGACTGGATTCTGACAGAGACCAGAAACATCTTCCCGAGTAATACTTTATCTGTTTGTGGCAGTCTTTGAAGTTTGATTAAAGGAAATAAAGAATACCTTTTGATAAGAATCACAGAATGTACAAGGCAGCTGGGCCATGTGGTCATTTACACCTTGCTAGTACCCACACTTAGACTTTACTTCCTTTTTCAAGGAGCGATAACAAAAACAACTTGACATCTGCAGGGAGTTGTCTTTTAAACAGCAGAATGAAGACCAAAGCCTCTGATGTAAGGAGGGACAGACCTTCACCTCTATGTATCTGCAACCCCTTGGGTGCTGAGAGTACAACACAGCGCACTTGTAAATCCTGTAACTTTTCTGATTCAGTTATTAGTAAATAGCTGCTGAAGCACAGAAGGAATGTACTTATCAAAATGAATGTATCCATGTTAGTGAAGAATAAAGCTTCCACACAGTTTTAACATGTTTGCAAGGTGTAGGTCATTGAGCATAAATACCCTTGACTTAAATCATTAGCTCATAACTGGTTAGTTAAATATATAGTAAAAAAAGTCTTTACTTCACACAATACTTCAGTGTTCTACAACAGCATATAACTAACTTCCCTAATCCAGTTTCATGACCTTTGTTCTCAATTCACCAGCTGAATGTGGACATGGACACTTGTCTCTTAATACAGTTGCAACAAGTAATAAACTCACAAAGCTCCCTAACCGAAGTTGAATGCTGTTGCTGAAAGTGGGGCTCCTTTTAGGACACCTGACTGAACTTGTACTTTAAAAAGCATATCACAACCAAGAGAATCAAAATATATGTTTAACTGACAGAATAAATTATAACTACTGACTTTGGAGTTGGACTGGTAACCTGCTTTGAATCACTTATCAGGTTTTCAGCACTGTTGCAAATTACTAATGTAAGGTACTGCTCTTTTTGAGGAATGATACCTGCTAATGGAAAACAATTAGTTACTGTGCCTTCTTGTATCTGAAAATACTGAACTGTCACCCCTCAATACCATAAACCAATCAGGTGACTGCAAAGAATGGAAGCTTGTTCAAACATACAAAACCTAATACAGCTCCAGCAGGATCATCTAAAGAAAGAGAAGATATTTCCTTGAAAGTCTGATGAAACGTCAGAAAGGTTACTCAACCCCAAACACCTACACTAATGGGCAGATGGGAAAAATGAGGACAGGAACATCCTACTCCATACTGGTAATTCAAACCACTGGAGACCATCCTTTTTCAAGACAGGAACATTAAGTAAACATAATACTGAGCCTACCAAATACTAAACACTCACTAAGGGAAAAAAATTGTGCATTTCATGGATGGCTCTGTCACCACAAATACTAGTGTCTAATTTCAGGGCAACATAGTGAGGTCTATGTACGGTGATGCCCTCCAGTTTTACAAATCACAGTATTTCGCGCTTGGAACAAAAGCTAATGTTTCAAATACTGTCATCACAAAGGGTGCTATCTCCTTACCCACAAGATGAAGTGACCCATGGTGTTATTAAAAAAGAGGGTTGGAGTGGTATAACCTTCTGCATTTGATGGTGGGGTTTAGTCACCTTTGCAGAAATAGTAGTGAATCAAAGGACACTACTTTAGACTTACATGTAAGGAATTACTTTCTGTTGTAAAGCATTGACAGTTTTGCTCATGGCCAAGTCCACAACATGGTGTGATTTAGCAGGTGAGAACTAACTTGAGCATAATCACAGTGATTCCCAGATTCTAAAAAGCTCAGCAGATAGTATACACTTCTTTGGCACCAGCAGACCAGAAGAGTGTGGGGGTTCTACTCTAACATTAGGTGCTTGGATTCATGTGTTCCAGAACTGACACTGGAGAGAGAGAGACAGAGAGAGAAAGTGTGTATATGTGTGTGTGTGTGCACGCACATGCATATGTGTACCTACTGGGTTTACCAAATTAACAAATGAGCAAAATAAAAACAAAAAAAGTAAAGCATAAAGAGAGGTAGATGCCATTTACCACAGTTGTGATTTGTCATCTGTTGAGATCGGACATTAAACCAGGCCCAGTATGTTTGCCCTGGTGACAGGCAATGTGGATGTAAAAGATTTCATGACACTTGCTGAACAAGAGCAGGTGAATCTGTGTCCAGGTGAAATTGCCTCTATTTTGTATTATCAACACTTCAAGTCTCCCTTGAGAGCAAGCCATAAATTTACAGGGAATAACCCAAGTGACAAATCTATCTAAATAAATAAATGAAGGCACACAGCTTTAACAAGGTTTCAGAGTGAATACTTGTGTCTTCATTACTTTCACCAAACACAACTCGTTACCTGCAATAAGTGAACAAAGGTACTACACCACAGTAACTACTTCGCGGTAGCTGTAGGACCAGGTAAACTGTAAAACAACCTGACATGTAGAATGGGCATCATGCTCAGCACACGTCACTAATAACACACATAATGAAAAGAGACATGTCAGTCCTAAGTAAGCAGCTGTGCAACACATCACTTCCATTTAGTTCGACATCTTCCGAGCTAAAGTAGTCCCAAACTACTCCTGCTTTAGAGTAGACTGATGTTTTTTAAAACAAGCCAACACAGAAACATACACTACAAGTATGTCTCATCTCTAGTAAACAGTTTGCCAACTTTTCCCAAGTAATCCACTTTAATTGACACTACATCTGTTTTCTACTTGAAGACTTGACAGTACACTAAGCCTTACTTCATCTACGTACTTCAGTGGCAAATGGAAACCAAGCCAAATGCTCTGAATGTTTTCATTACTTACTAATTATGTTAGCTTTGAGACAAACAAGGTCAGTTGAGACTAAACTTTCACTCGGAAAGAAGTCACATTACCAGTTCATAAAAGCAAATACCAAATGCATGCAAAGAAATAAGAAAACAGGTGTCAAAACTGTTATTTTCTACTACAACTACACATTACAGTACAGACAGATGGACATGTGCTAAGACAAAAATCCAGTCACACTGAACAAAAAGTTTGCTCGAATAGTAAATAGATACAGATTTTGCACATTAATTAAAAAGCCAAAATTACCAAGTGGCTATTTTTGGCATTCACTCAGAAGGCACTACAACAAGGAAGTGAAGTTGCAAGGAATTCTGAGCTGCAAATAAAGACAAAGGAAACTAGATGTAGGAGTTGAAAATGACAGTCATGGATACTTGACATAAATCTAAATCTGTAAGTACAGGTCCGGTATAAGCAACTAAATGGATTTAAGTTTCAGGCAACAGGAGTGCTTGGCTCATAGAACTTTCCACAGATGCAAGCTCTATTCCCGCCCCATAATGCATCAGTCCACTTTGCTACTTCAATGGTGAAAATCAAACCCTGTTCCTTGTGTCTGAGGAAAACACCTTAACCACTTTAACAACCCCCCAACCTGTAAAATGTAAAAACCTTTCCACAGTGAAAGGCAATGAAAGAAAGACAAGAAAAGTACAGCTGTGTACATTCACTATAAATATAGATGTTCAAGTGTACTCACTGTTGCAGTCATCACATTTGGGTTATCTGCTTGACCTCAGTTGGCCTGATTATCAAAGTCTTGGGTTCTGCGTCGGTTGCTGTCTCATCTTCCGTGACGTCAGGTAGTCAGGGGTATAAAGCATGCAGCCAACGCCATTACATCAGTTTTTCTTGCCCCAGATGTCAGATGCCCCCCTAATGGGAAACAATTAAATATATATATATATATATAGAGAGAGAGAGAGAGAGAGAGATACAATGGTATATCTCCAACACAAAAGCAAATACAGCAAAAAGCTTTTAAGCATAGAAAAGGAGAGTAGAGGTATAGCCAAAAGAAGTCAGGGGGCTGGAGGGAGGGTAACCAGGAATGCAACAGTGAATACACTCGAACATCTACATTTATCGTAAGTGTACACAACTGTACTATGTTCTTCATGTTTCACAGTTGCAGTTATCACATTTGGGTAGATTCCCAAAGCTAAGGATGGATGGAGGAAATTAGATTAGCCTTAGGACCAGCTATAAGGCCTTGCAAGACTGCAGTGGCAAAGCCAGCTCTGGATTTAGAGAAAATAGGCAAATGGTAATGCAAGGTGAAAGTATGTACAGAACTCCAGGTAGCAGCTTCTAGGATGTCCCTCGTAGGGACACCTCTGAGAAAGGCTGTGGAGGTAGATGCAGCCCTGGTTGAATGGGGTCTAATCCCCTGTGGGATAGGTTTTCCATGGTGCTTATAGCAGAAATGAATACAATGGCCTACCCATTTACAAATGGTTTGCTTTGAAATAGCCTTCCCCTCTGCCCCTGTAGCAAATGCCACCAGCAGTTGTTCAGATTTCCTTTGAGGTTTAGTCCTGTCCAAGTAAAATCTCAATTGTCTGTGCACATCTAAGGAGTGCAGTATGCGTTCCCCTTTGTTCTGTAGGTTAGAGAAGAAGGTTGGCAAATGAATGGACTGATTAAGAGCCACACTGGAAACCACCTTGGGCATGAAGGAGGGGTTGGTCCTGAGGGACACTCTGTCCGAATGAAAGATGATGAAAGGCTCCACTGCCATAAGGGCCTGTAATTCAGATACCCTTCTTGCTGAAGTGATTGCTAAAAGGAAGGCTGTTTTCCAAGAAAGGAATTTCAACTCTGCACTTGCAGCTGGCTCAAAAGAAGGAAGAATGAGTTTTTCCAATACAAAGTTAAAGTCCCAGGCTGGAGTTGTGGCTCTCCTGGGTGGTCTTAAGTTTTTGGCCCCTTTGAGGGTCTGCTTGAGCAGTGGATGAGAGAAGAGGGGTGGTTCTGTGTTGTAATGAGCTGAAATGGCTGAGGTGTGAATTTTGATGGAGGAAAAAGAAAGGCCCTTGTGAAGCATCTCTGTTAAGTACTGAAGAATCTGAGGTACGTTGGGCGCTGCTGTGGCCATCCCTTGAGTTTGGTTCCAGGCATAGAATCTTTTCCATTTTTCAGCATAAAATTTTCTAGTACTAGGCCTCCTTGCCTCCAAAATGACATCTAACACTTGTTTACTGAGGGATGGTAACGGAGAAATTACATAGTTAGCCAGGCTGCCAGGTTCAGGGTTTGAAGCTGAAGGTGCAGAATCTGGCTGTCCTGCTGAGACAGCAGGGTAGGGGTCTGAGGCAGGTGCCATGGAGCCAGCAGTGACACACTGCACAAGAGGGGGTACCAATGTTGGTGAGGCCAGTCTGGTGCAATCAGTATCGTCCTTGGTTTGCCCTGTTTGATATTTAGTAGTACTTTGGAGAGGAGAGGCAGAGGGGGAAAGGCATACACTGATAGATTTTTCCAGCTGAAGGACAGAGCATCCGCTTTCCAAGCTAGTTTGTGGGGAGTCCTTGTGTAGAATTTGTTCAATTGGTAGTTTTGGGGAGAGGCAAACAGGTTTATATCTGGGCTCCCCCATTTGTGTATCAACATGTTGAAAGTCTTTGGTTCCAATTTCCGCTTGTGTGGGTCCATGAGATTTCTGCTTAGTTCGTCTGCCAGTGTATTTAGTCTTCCTGGCAGGAATTTAGCTTGTAGATGCACTTGGTAGCTCAAGGCTGTGTTCCACAGAACCATGGCTAGTCTGCAGAGGGGGAATGGGTACCCCCCTGCTTGTATATGTACCACATAACAGTGGTGTTGTCCATCTTTACCATTAATTGTCCTGGAAGAATGTGGTCCTTGAAGGCTGTCAGCGCGTTCTGTACAGCTAACATTTTTTTTTACTGATATGCAGATGCATTTGACTTGGGCTCTATTTGCCCTGAATGCACTTCCCTGCCAGGTGAGCCCCCCATGCACAGTCTGATGTGTCTGTTGTTAGAGTTTGGGTGGCAGGGGGTTGAGTGAATGTTAGTCCCTTGTTTAGGTGGCAGGCCTCTGCCCACCAAAGTAATTTTAACCGTAGGGAAGGTATGATAGGAATCATTGCTTCTAGATCCTGAGAATGTTGACACCATAGGCTTTTTAGATACCACTGTAGTTTCCTCATATGCAGTCTTGCATATGGAAGTAGTAGAATGCAGGAGGCCATGAACCTCAAGGCTTGTAGTATTTACCTTGCAGATAGCAGGGTCTTTGTGGCCATTAATTTGAAATAAGTTGTCAAATGAATCTTTTCTCTGGCATGAGGAAAGCCATCTGGGAAGTTGTGTTCAAGCTTGCTCCCAGGAATATAATTTGTTGACAGGGTACCAGATGTGATTTCTTTTAATTTATGGTGTACCCCTGACAAGTTAGCACCTTTTGTACAAATGCCAGATGATTCAGAAGTATGTCCTGGCTTTCTGCCTGAATTAGACAATCGTCCAGGTAAGGATATATTTGAATTTTTCTTTGCCTGCAAAATGCAATGACTGGAGCTAGGCACTTTGTGAATACCCTGGGCGCAGTAGATAAGCCAAAGGGCAGTGCAGAGAACTGATAGTGCATGTAGCCTGCTTTGAAGCATAGGTATCTTCTGCAAGATTCCTTAATTGGGATGTGCAGGTAGCCTTCCTTTAGATTCAGTATTGCCAACCAGGCATCTTTGCCTAGCATAGGAAACAACTGGTGAAGAGTTAGCATCTTGAAATTTGGAATCACTAAAAAAGTGTTTAAGATGGATAGGTAGAGGACAGGACATCATTAATTGTCTTTTCTGGGTACCAGGAAAAATCTTGAGTAGAAACCTTGTCCCTTTTCCTCTTCTGGTACAGTTTGAATAGCCTTTATGCTTAAGAGAGAGAGTACTAGCTTTTGAACCTCTGCCCACGGATTTGGGGGTAGATCTGGCCAACCGTTTGGGGTTGGTAACATGTGTAAGTGAAATCTGTACCCTTGGGAAACTATATTTAAAACCCACTAGTCCTGGGTAATGAGTTCTCAGTTTTTGGCTTGTACAGCAACCTTTCCCCCTAAAGGAGCAGACAGTTGAGTAGTGCTTGGAAGTTTTAAGGTTAAGTCATTGAGACAGCTTACCATAGGGGGAAGTCTTAGTACTTGGAAGTGGAAGCCTCCCACTGCTTAGTCCTGTGCGTACCCTGGGACTGAAACCTGTGGGTTCTGCTTGTTCTGGGTTTGGACTGAGAAGGCCTGGAAGAGGTAGGAAAGGACCAATACTTAGAGGGCCAATGCCTACTAAATCTTGGAGGTTGTACTTGTAGGAAATCCTTAATAGTTTGCATTGATTTAGCTTTTTCCTCCATCTTTTTAAGAACTTCTTCTGCTTTGTTGCCAAAAAGGAGGTCCTGATTTAAGGAAGCATCCAACAATTTAGCTTTAACATGATATGGCAAAGATTGCCCCTTAAGCCAAGCATGCCTTCTAAGTACAGACCCAGTGACAGCAGCCCTGCAAGATGCTTCTAATGAATCAAAACCACATTGCAAAGTATGTTTTCCAACCTGTTCAGCAGAATGCATTAAATCCTGTAAATTTTTTTCAGCACAGTCAGGAATCAACATAATTTTCTGTTATGTTACTGATACTTTAACATGTGAAACTGACAGTTTAAGGCCCTAATGGCCAAGGTTGCAGAAGTGTAAACCTTCTTACCCCATCTATCCAGTGCCCTGGAGTCTCTATCAGAAGGGGTAGGATTTTTGGCAGTAGTAGCCTTAATGCCCTTGGGTCCCTGTGAAATGGTCTCTGGATCTGCCGTAAGATTTTTGAAAAGGAACTTGTGAGAATCAGGAACCCTGTAATATCCATCAGGTTTTCTGGGAGCAGGAGGAAAAGAATCAGGGGCCAGGCTAGATTCCGAAAAGGCATCATCAACAATGTCTAGTACAGGAGGTATGGCTAAAGGCCTGTGCTGAGGCAGGAGTAAGAAATCCCTGAGCGTCTTTTTAGAATCAAAGTAATCCTGGCTTTCCCAGCGGAAATGCTCCCTAAGAGTATGCAAGTTTTCACCAAAAGAGAAATCCTCTGGAGGGGAAGCAGAGGGAATAGAGTCCTCTGCATCAGAATCCTCATAGGTAGATAAGGGTAAATCCTGGTCATCAAAAGAAACAGAAATTTCAGAATCCTGGTCAGAAGAGTCATAAGCAAATTCCGTCCTATATCTCTTAGAAGGGGAGGGTTGGCTTCTCCTGATTAAAGTAATAAGGTCTTTAGCCATTCTACTCATTTATTTTTTAGGCATAGAGGCCTGAGCATACGATCTGGGTGTCTGCTTTCTAGGCATGGTTCAAGTTTTAGGCCTTAAAGAAGAAGGTGGTGTTGGTTTAATATGCAAGTCAGTAGGCCTGAATACACCCTCAAAAGCCGGTGCCTGCACAGCGGCTCCGGACCCATGCAAGGTAGAGACATCCGCAGGTTCCAAAGTTGAAGTATCTCGCAGCATACCGGACTCCGAATAGGTTTCAGTAGACGCCTGCGAATCTGAAGTATCAGGGGCTGCGAAAGCTCTGCACTGAGTACCGGCAAACTGGCGACTGGCTTAGGAGAAGCGTCATCGGCAGCTTTGGACCTAAGCGGTCTGTCTCTGTCTTTATCTTTGCATTTTTTCGGAATGTCGGTAGTCGGATGGCTTATCGAAGACATATCTGGATAATTGAACCGAGAACCGAAATATTCAGAAGCGTAAATATACCGACGACAGATAGTTCATTGCTTAAATAAGGCACAAACCCGACAGCGAGGTACGTCGTGGTCAGGGCCTAGGCAAGGAATACAGTACAAATGAAAATCTTTATGAGGTATTTGCTTTCCACAAGAAATGCAATTGTTAACTTTTACTGACATCGGTAAAGAGCAAGAAAATGTTTCCCCATGGGTACTTAGCTTTAGTTGAAGACTTCGGTTCTGAAACTCGAAAACAAAAATTTCAGGAGTCGGCCGACTGGCACTTGCGAAATGCTTCTGCTTCAGGCACCACACGGCAAGAAATACTGATGTAATGGCATCGGCTGCATGCTTTATACCCCTGACTACCTGATGAGACAGCAACCGACACGGGACCCAAGACTTTGATAATCAGGCCGACTGAGGGCTACTGCAAGCAGATAACATAAATGTGATGACTGCAACAGTGAAACATGAAGAACATCACAAGATAAGAGGATAGAGGGATATTACTTTGTACAGCACAAGTCCTATGCAGAGATATACGACTATGTTAAACACCCATAACTTTGTATCTGCTAAAATAGAGTCCCCAGCTCTGACCTCCTAGGTGGCTCCTGATTACAAATGATACATCTAAAATTGTGGATCCTGAAAGTGCATAAATAATGTTCAATTAAAAAAAAAAAATCAAGGAGTGAATGAGGAAACTTACTATTAATACATTTGAACTGTTTCTGCAGGGGAATTTCATTTGTTGCATCCATGTTACTTAGAATAACCTCATACACAATTGCTGCACTTCTGAGGAGGGGGAAATGCACTGAAGTAATACTGACTTGGACATAGAATATATCCTCTATATTCATACTTGCAGTTCCATTATACCAAGGTCCTCAAGATTTCACAAGACACCCCTCTCCTTGGGTGGATATCCTTGAGGGCCATGCCTTGATCACTGTGGCTCCAAAGGAAGATCCAGACATGGGGGGGGTCATTTATTTTATAATGCTCTTTGAATGTGAACAGGGAAGGATAAGAGTTTCTGCACAAACAACATCCACAGCACCACTCCAAATGAAAGAAGTAGACATGGAAACAGCTCTGGTGAAATGTACTTTTGACTATCATTTTTCGAATTTACTTATTTTGTTTTTTGTCTCTTTTAATCGGGAAAGTCCAAATAGACAAAGCCCATTTTTAGTGCAAGCCCAGGAAGAAAAGCTCCAGTAAATGACATTTGCAATCTCACATATGCTAAACAAGAAGTAAACTTTCAAATAAAATAACTTTCAGCATACAGACGTACATCTGCAGTTATAACAATGCCAGAAATACATTTCAGTAAAACAAACTATATTCGATAGCCATTCAGCAGATTATATACCTTAGTTTACAGTATACAAAGTGTATTGCATCACGGACAATATCTATGCATGATGATCAGAGAGGCTATCCATCATGACAACATGATATAATAACAACCAAATAACAGATAAATAACGATAACCCGACATCCGCAAAGCACTTTAATCCATAAGACAATACCCATTTAGCACCTCAGCTAGAATCTATCATGACAGGCCAGAGTTAGAGAGACTTGTCAAACACGTACAAAGTGAAATATGGGAAAGGAAAAAGGGGTTAATGAGGAGAGAAAGGCCTTTGGGTAAAATACTGGGTTTAATGTACACAAAAACTGGGAAGGGGTTAGTGTGGAGAGAAATGCAAGACTTTGCATATGAGTTACAGTTGTTACACCGGATGACTTCCAGATACAGTACAGATAAGGGCTACTTAGTGATGATAAAGTAGGTAGAATATGATAAAATAATTAGCAACCAAATAAATCCAACAAGCCCAGAAGTAAAAAGTTCTCAAACACAAAAAGCCCAGTAGGGAATGTGACTGGAATAAAAGGCAGGACCACAACAAGATAAAATCCTCTGATTTGACTGGAATAAAAGGTAGAACCACAACAAGATAAAATCCTCAGAGGATTTTACCTTGTTGTGGTCCTGCCTTTTATTCTAGTCAAATCAGAGGATTTTATCTTGCTGTGGTCCTGCCTTTTATTCCAGTCAAATCAGAGGATTTTATCTTGTTGTGGTCCTGCCTTTTATTCCAGTCACCTTCCCTACTGGGCTTTTTATGATAAAATAATTGCATATCATAGGATCATAGGAGATTACTAGGCTATTGATTCGGAGGTCATTTTAAGCCTTACCATTTCAACCCAATGTAACACCACAGAGGTACTAGTCAACACCCAAGATTGGATTTAGTGATGACTACTCATGTCCAGAAGGGTTGTGGGCACTATCCCCAGTAAAAATTTATGGTGTCACATCCACTTATCCAGGTTCTTCTTGAACAGTGTGACAGAGGTGGTCTGTTTCACATGAATTGGTAGCCTATCCCAAAGATGTGGCAGTCACTGGGAGATAAATCTGTCCTTCCAGCACATCCTTTTTGAGTCACAGGCCATATTTAAGTCCCTGGAATGGGTAGCCCTAGACCCATTTAACTTACAGATATGGAGTAAGTTCATTAGGTTTGGGTTGCTCTGTAGGCCAGGCATAAATCTCCCCTAAGAAGTCTATACAATACGGAGTATAGTGACAGGGGTTTTAGTTGGTCCATGTAAGGCACATGCTGAAGGCACTTGATCCTCTTTGTTAGAATCCTCGGAGGTCTCTCGAATTGCTACAACTGCTTAGTACGGTACATACCGAATGGGGCATTATATTCAATTATGGGATGGACAAGTGCTGAGTATAGGGAGGTTATAACTTCTTTTGCTCTCGAGGCGATGCCTTTACTAATCAAGTAAGCTATGTGGAAAGCTTTCCTTACAATGGTAGACATGTAGTGGTTGAAGTTAAGGTTGCAGTCAATCTGTGATCCCAGGTCTCTTACCACTTCATGGGCACTTAGGGTACTGTTACTGATTTGAGAGTGTACTGTTACTGATTTGAGAGTGTGAAGGCACATTGTTTGTGCCAAACGGAATAATGATGCATTTCTTTGCATTCAGTTTAAGACCATGACTATTACACCAGTCATTGGTCTGTGCAAGACCATCCTGAAATATACTGCCATTCTTTGGGGATTCAATGATTGCACCTAGTTTGCAGCCATCTGCAAACTTGGTCAGCCACAACACTTCAGTTTTGACCTGAACTTCTGACAGGTATATACCAAACAGTAGGGGGCCCAACACTGACCCCTGTGGTACCCCACTGGTAACAGGTCTGCTGGTTGATGTTGTGTCACTCACTTTGATAATGTGTGTTCGGTTTGTGAGCTAGTTGGTGACCCATCTTACAACAAAGGGGTTTACATTCAGTTTCCTAAGTTTATCGGTAATGCCTGAATGTGGGATTGTGTCGAAACTTTTGCCAAGTCGAGGTATGCTGTGTGCACAGATTTGCCCTCACCAATAGCCTTTGTCACACTTTCAAAAAAATCCACCAGATTTAAAAGACAGGATCTGCCCTTCAAGAAGTTGAATTGGGTAGGATCCAGGGTTTGGAGGTCACCTATATCTTTATTTATGAGGTCCATAATGATACACTCCACGGCCTTACAGATGAGGCTGGTCAGGCTTATGGGTCTGTGATTTCCTGGGTCCGCCGCCAGGTCATCCTTGTGGAGGGGAATAACTGTAGCTGCTCTCCATTCCACAGGAACAAAGCCTGTGGTTAGGCTATGATTGAAAAAGGGTACTTAGTAGTGTTGCTAGTTCATGCTTTAGTCTGTATATGGTAGATGAGTGTATGGTTAGATTGAAGAGCTATTGTAGAGAAATGGTACAGCCTTACCCTATTTACTTTAACAGGAAATACAAATAGTTACTTTGTAAAGCATTACTTGGTAACATTCTTGTCATCATGGTCTTTACCTAAAAGAAAAACTGGTTATCCTTGCCTGCAGGCATTTATTTGCAAGCTTTTTCACCCTTTCGCCTACCGACCATCAAGCCTTCCCAATCACACTTGAACCCAGTTGTTCCTTAGTGGTGGGGATTTGGCTATTCCACTAAAGTGACAGACAGCTTAGATGCTTGTGTCCTTGTCAGCATTCTGATAACAAGAACATTTTTACTTTTTGTCACAACTCCTTCCTTTGACAGGGGAACATGTAACCTATGTCACCACAGGGGCCACAATGCCTTCCCCTATGGACCTGCATGCTCCCCTGCACTTGCTCAATAGTGCTTAACTACCCATCAGCAGATTGGTGCAACACACTCCCACTCCTTCAAAGGAATAGAATCCCAGTTCATGTTAGACATAGCCCCTCGCTGACCCTCTTCAAGCGAAATCTGGACGCGTGGATGGGAAATCGCAAATTCACCCCTGGGATCTCTTCTGTGTCCCTGCTAGACAGAGGCACAGTAAACTAATCTTAAAAGGGTACCTTCTGTGACCTACTTTACAGAGGCACAGTAGGCTAATCTAATAGGGAGGCGGAAGCCAAATACACTCAGGCTAGGCTTATAAATGCCCTAGGGCAGATAGCCTAGTATCTACCTATGAACCTATGAATGCTAAAATGCATGATTGGCCCTACCACCACCCCCAAGGATGGTCACATCAATCTTCCTGGCGGATCTGTTATCCAACTGAGCTGCTAAATGAACTCTGTTCCTCTGGCCATAGTCAGCGCTTTATCCCGCTATGTCACTGGAGTAAGCGAGGCTTTTGTATGAACTTTGTCCTCTCCTCGTAATACTCAAGCTACCTGTCTTAAGTTCTATGATGACGTAGATACTTTTCTTAATTATAATAATGAGATGAAAAGACTGGCAAAAGAATTGTTTGTTTCAGGTTAGATTATTTGGCAAATTTGTATACAAAATATGGGATGCAGCAAAAGGAAACTCCCTTGTTAGAAAATGTACGGTAGGGTGCATTTACAGAAACAGCTTGCATCTCAGAAATTTTCCTGACAGAGGTTACTGCCAATAGAAAAAAGTCTTTCATGGGAAGAACATTAGCTTAGGCTTGGCAGCAGGTTCAAAAGGGAAAAGGGAAGGCAGTAAGCTTCTCCAACATGAAGTAAATTTCCTAAGGCAGGAATGTGACCCAGATGGGATGCTTCAGCAGAAAAATAACCCTCAAAAACGTTTTGCAGACTCTGACATGAGCCTAAGACACTGACTCTTGGCCAGCATGGAAAATGGAATGGCTGCCACATGGACTTTAATGGAAGAATATTTACAGTAAAAATTTCCAAACGGTAACCGACAAATACCTCTCAACTGTACAGATTTTTGCAGAATGTCCAGATTTTTGCCTCACATTTTTGGTCTGTTTTTCACAAAAAATTGTGGTTTTCTGGAAAATCACTGTAAGTCATTAAAGACTGAAGTCAGAAAATAATGACAGACATTTGAGATTCAGACTTCATGTCCTTCAGAAAATTCATGCTAACAGAAAACCTGTTATTCTATCAATGTTCTAGGTTTGTAAGAACAATATTTAAAACGTATCTCTATTTTGGGGCCTTTGATCCCACATTATTTATGGCTTTGTCCAGATTTCTTGCTCTAAGAGGTTGAATGGTATTGCCGAGAACCATTGCAAGTTGGCCAGAAAAGGAATCCACACTGTGACTAACAACTTAGACATAAACCTTCTTCCAATTATGTTTGCAAGTCTTTTTGGCATGGATCACTGAGTCAAAGACAAGATGGAAACCACTTTGTGTGAAAAAGACATCTAATCTAGCTATTAATAAGAGTTATGCAATCAGGTTGTCATTTGAGTGCTTAGAAATCTAGGTGGAAAATCTTGGAAAGATGGGTCAGAAACCTCCAGTGAAGAGGTAGGCTAAGGGGATTGCTGGGAACAAACTGGTATGGAGGTTAAGTTCCCTCATGGGTGGCATAAAGATGAACAGAAGGGTATAAAAATGAAAGGGCCTGGATCCAAACTGGAAAAAGAGAAACACTGTGGACTGCTTTGCTATTTTTATATGCAGAAAAATGTTTCAGAAGTTCAAATACCGGAACCCCGTCTGAATTGGACAAGAATGTCAGGAGGAACTGAAGGCTGACCACACGGAAAGACTCCTTTGGGATAAAAGTGTCCCGGCAATGTAAATCTAGAATTGGACTGAAGGCAACTTTTGGGACCAAACTTTGGAATAGTCATATAATAATAAAATAAAAATATAACCAGATATCTTAAGATGTGTTTGGACTTCTTCCTTGGAAATGCAGCCATAGTGCATGCGTGCCCCCAGTTAAACGGCAGCATCCTGAATGATGTCTTCTAATGGTGGGTACCACCCTAGGGGATTGCTCCATCTGAGTGTCTGCCTTTGGTAAATTTCTCTGTACACAATAAACTACTTCAGAGGGCCTGGTTGGGATCAACACTGATCTAGAGGGCCTCATTATACATGGTTGCAGGCTCCATAACTATGAATGTAGTGGGCTGAACTGCATCCCAGCTTTGTGCTCCATCATGTTAACTTTAAAATGTTCAAAAGAGCAGAAGGAATCTGAATACTTTTCTTTTCTCTTTGTTTCTGCAATCATAAAAGAACTTTCAGATCTTGAAGCATTATGGTGGCACATCAAGACCAATACCCTCCATCTAGAGCCAAAGAACAACACAAATAAACCAAATTGTCTAGACTACTGCTCCGGTCACAACTTCTGGTACACTACATCTTTTCAAGCAATTCAGACTATGACACTCTGCAGTGTAATGAACTTTAAAACAGAACAATTTGATGTATGACACTTAACTCTCCAAACAGATTAGGCAATTAGCATGTCTATCAGCTTATGAAAACTTGTTTTCCACTAGTACACTGACACCAAAGAGTCCAATAACCACAAAAGAGCCAAGGCCCACTAAAAATCCTGATAGAAAACAGAAACTCAAACTTTTACCACAAACAGGCTTGCAATAACACTGACAAGCATGCATAAAGGCAGAGAAGGCAAAAAAATGATATGCAAACCTATCATTCAGTTTGACAAAATGCATACAAAATAGTGTTTCCACCTTCTTCCAAATGAGAAGCTTGGGGCCATCTGATGTTCACAGGAAAGGTGTGTTTTTGGAGATGGCAAAGGCTTGCAACATGAGAACATTCTGTGTTCAGAATGGTTCTAATGTCTGTGGTATAAATCCTAGCTAGCATTTCCTAGAGCCAGAGCTCTTAAGATACCAGGTCTAAGACTTATTCAGATTAACTGAGGACAGATAAGAAGTCTGCACTGTATGTTTTCTAAGACTGGAAAATGTAACATATCACTTCCCTCTATCTGCTATAAAGAAGTCATGAAATAAAGCAAGAGATTTCACATAGGTAGTTTGCTCCGGTTTCCTCCCACATCCCAAAGACATGCTGTAGGTGGATTGGACACTCATTGGCCCTAGGCGTGAGTGTGTGCGTGTGTATGCCTTCTGCGGAAGGTTGGGCGCCAGGCTGGCAACTCGACACGGTAAAACTCCACTGCCAATCATGAGCAGACAGGTGATCTGCTGTGGCGACCCCTAACCGGGAAAAGCCAAAAGAAGAAGAAGTTTGATAAGATCACCAAGTAATGGAGAGAAAGGACTGCTATAGGGAGCATCCTACTGGGCAGTTGAACACTGTCGGCAGTTTTTACTAAGTTTGTTTGGAAACATAGTTTTTTGCACAGATACTTTTACATACATATAAATATCATATATATATATATATATATATATATATATAAATATCATATATATATATATATATATATTTTTTTTTACAAAGCTCATTACATATTCACGACTCAAAAACAGATGTGTGCTCCTTAAATGCCTACTGTTTTTAGAAATGCTTACTGGGGCCATTTATCTTCTTGTGACCTTGTCTGTAAGCTTGGGATATCTGGTAAACATAGCATAAACAATAGAAAAGGTCATACCGGCAGAAGCACTGGCACAGGGCATAATAACTAGTCCAAAAAAAATAAATAAATAAAAAGAGTTTATCATGCCAAGCTACACTGCTGCAACTATGACTCAAGAGTTCACAGTTTAAACAAGACCTGGGTGGAGCTTCTGCAGCTGTTACACAGACTCTCTTGAACATGACGTAAACACTACAGCAATGCCTGCCAACATGCTCTTCAGTGGAATCTGTCAATAGAAAAATTAATTTGGAAGCATTTACTGAATATGCAAGCAAGAAACCCCCAACTTTGATCAACAGCTTCTAAACAAAAATGCATGATGACAGATGTGCTGTAACACATATGCCTTTTTCCTTTACTCATACACAAGTGACCAAATAAGTAACAAGCTACTTTTGCTTGTATGTGCCTTATTTACAAGACTGCAGTTAACAGTTCATTATGCCATGTTAATAACTGTGCAGAATTACATGTGTTTTGCACATCTGGAGTTATCAGAAATAGAAAGATCAACCTCTGGAGTGAGAGATACTCTTCTTTTAAATCACACAGGATCACAATGCCCTCAGCTAAACCTACTTTAACATGCTGACTGCTGCTCATTTTCAAGTATCAAAGAAAAGCAGATTTTTACAGCTACCGAAAATCCTAAAATAAAAGTACATCAATGCAACAAAATTAAGTAAAATGATTACTGCTTAGCATAATACACGAGCCACGCTCTTAACTTAGGTGAATTTTAGTTACTGATAAGACATAGTAGGTATTTTAGACATTTGTAATACATACAAAATGTCTTTTTAGAGGCAGACCAGATTTCCAGAGCATATTGGCTATACTTTTAAGATTCAGACCAGATTTCTGACAGCAAACCGATAGTAGTTTACATAGCTGAATGATGCTCAAAAAAATAATGTATTCACTATTCTGCTTCCTAAAATACTGTTATAATAGCAGGCTCTTGATTCTTAAACCCATAGGTCACAAACATTTCTTTGTGCAAGGTGACAAGAGTTTTTCCAATAATCATGCTAGTGAAAATAAGTACAACATATCTGTTGATAATAACGAAACCAGTTTTAAGAAATCATAGTTCTTCAAGCAGACAAAAGCACATTATAACCATCAAAGCAACTGCCAAACACCAAGAAGCAGGTTCCTGTTTACAGTAACTTATTCTTTCTTTTTATTCCCCCACCCACACTTTGCAGTTTCTCCAAAATCCCCTGAAAATATTCAGCACTAAACATTTGTTTTATTTTTTAAACTGAAATGTATTTAAAATCTACATACCTTTTTATGAGAAGCAAGGGTAATGCAAATCTGCCTCTGCAGATTCTAGCCAAGTGGCCTACACAAAAGATGAGTAGAATACTGCTTCACCGGACTGATCCATAAGAAACATTACTAGGACATGTACAAAATGGAAGTGAGGAAGGAACTGTATTAATACATAAACTAGCTACAATACTTCTTGCTTCATAATAAAAGACAACTTACGAATATGTTTTGCAGCAATTGGCAGGAAGACTGATGATAGGGACATGCTCAACCTACAGATATTTCCATAATACCAGCTACAATACATACAAGAATGCCACCGATTTCATACAGAATGTACATGCTAATCTAAACCTACTCTAAGCTAAACCTAATTAGCTTGTTTCAAAAGCTAAACCTAACTAACCTGTTTCAAAACCTGCTAGGACCTGGCGATGTAATTGATCCTTCATGTGAATGAATGAGGGCACTGAACCAAACTACAGGCAGTCCCCAGGTTAAGGACGAGATCAAATGGGTCTTATTAAATGACACTTAGTAAAATGTTTGCCTCAGTCTAGTATTTATTTTACTTTTCTTTGCATATAAAAACACTTTAGAAACATGCAATCAAGTCCTATGACACACACACACACACACACACACACACACACACACACACACACACACACACACACACACGCTTAACCCTACTTTACCTATTCCATAACTAACCCCCCCACACACACACACACACACACAATTTCCTCATTCATACATGCATTCACTCACACATCACTCTCACTCTCTCCCTATCTCTCACACACACACACACACACACACACACACACACACACACACACACACACACACACACACACAGTCATTTCCTCATTCATACATGCATTCACTCACACACACACACACACACACACACACACACACACACACACACACACACACACACACACACACACACACAGTCACTTTCTCATTCATACATGCATTCAATCACACATCGCTCTCACTCTCCCGATCTTTCACACAGTCACTTTTTCATTCATACATGCATTCAATCACACATCGCTCTCACTCTCCAGATCTCTCACACAGTCACTTTCTCACTCATACATGCATTCACTCACACATCACTCTCACTCTCTCCCTATCTCTCGCAAACACACACACACACACACACACACACACACACACACACACACACACACACACACACACACACACACACACTTCCTCATTCATACATGCATTCACTCACACATTGCTCTCACTCTCCAGATCTCTCACACACTCACTTCCTCATTCATACATGCATTCACTCACACATCGCTCTCACTCTCTCCAGATCTCTCACACACTCACTTCCTCATTCATACATGCATTCACTCACACATCGCTCTCACTCTCTCCAGATCTCTTACACAAGCACTTTCGCATTCAAACATGCATTCACTCACACATCGCTCTCACTCTCTCCCAATCTCTTACACACACAGTCACGTCCTCATTCATACATGTATTCACTCAAGACATCATTCTCACTCTTTCGATCTCTCACACACACAGTCAGTTCCTCATTCATACATGCATTCACTCGCACGTTACTCTCACTCTTTCATGATCTCTCACACACACAAATTTAGGCAACTTTAAGGATTTTCATTTTTTTCACGTAATTTCTGACATTGTGGCAGCCCGTTCATATCTATGGGTTGTCCGCATGTCGGATGTCCGTAACCTGGGGAATTGCCTGTACCAAATGAAAAGGCTGGGAGAAGTGTACGGAGATGTTACTCCAAATTTAAAATTCCTGGTACAAGGTAGAGTGTTCATACCTGTTTAAAAACAACTAGAAAAATATTTTATTGCCAAAGGAAGATACAGATTTACTTGTTAAGCAGATACAGTAGGAGGCATTTATTAAAGAACAGGTAACATGCTAACAAGCTCACACACACACACACACACACACACACACACACACACACACACACACGTACACACGTACACACGTATAGTGTGTGTTTATGACTTTTTTTTTATTTGCAGCACTTGTTAATGGAGATAACTGATCCAGGCGGACTCCTTTAAAGTAGAGGATGTGGAGAAAAGCACCAGGAATACAATATACAAAAATATGAAACATAAAAAAGCCATCTAGCTAGCTAACAAGCTAGCTATAAAATAGCCATGACTTAGCCATCTGGCAGGAAGGTTTGTCTCAAAAATAACTGGTGTCAAAATCATGGTCTGAAACTAAATGTCACAAAATTAGTTGTTGTCTCCTTTGGGAAGTCATCTACCCCAGGGAACTACCACATCTACGGTTCAAAGGATTTAATTGCCTTTACTTGCCTAAGAGTAGATGAGAAGGAGATCCATCTGTAGCTGACAGAAGAGTACAAAGAAATCACCTGATGTGTTACTTAACTTGGTTAAGAGCAATAAATGTTTATCAGCAGTGTGTAAAGTTCTCCTTGGAGTATAACACTGGGTTGTAATTTTTTAGAAACGGGCAGTTTTCTGATTTGTAAATGAGATTGTGTACAGTGCATAGATGTGACAAGGTTAGTAGACGAGGTAACTCCAGTCAATTGATCTGTTTAACTGACAAGCAGCGGTGAGATTTGTATGTTAGAATGCTATAATAAAGTAGCCAGATTTGTGCCAGTAAGTAAGTTAACTTGGGTGGACTGAACGATAGTGAGCATGGGGCTGCATAGAAAACTGTTGCTAGCAGACAGGTCATGGCTATGTTTTTGCTAGTTTTTGTCAGTCAGGTAGGGTTTGACTGGGTAAAGTGTGCCTAGTTTCTGATGCTTTTTTCCTACTGTATTTTTTATGTGGTATCCAAATTTCATATTTTTATCAAAGATGATACTGACTTGCTATGGGTTAAGAGTTCAACTTTAGTGCCATTAGTAGAAGTTATGGTGACTTGGGGTCTTTGTTGTGAGAGATCTATATGGTGAATAGAATTAGTTTGGATTTTTTGGGTGTTTTAGAGTAACTGACTTACTAAAGCAGGACTCGATGGAAGAAACTGCACTTGAACTGTCAGTTGTTAAAGTCTAGAAGAGAAGCCTTTAGTAAAGCAGCGGAGTGATTATTCATTTGCATACTGGGCGACTGTAGCATACTTACTTGCTGTGTGGAGATCATTTTTTAAATTAGTTTAATAATAGAGGCCCAAGAATTGAGCCTTCTGGAACATCTATAGAAATGAGGGAGGAGGATTAAAGATCTTTTTTTTGTCATTTTATTGCCTCTTGTCTGTCAGAGACAGAGCTGGTCAACCAGGAAAGAGAAGCACTGTCCAAGTCTAGAGACAGCAGTTTACTGAGTAGAATTTCTTTGTACATTGTACTGAAAGCCTTTAATCAGTTGAAGAATATTGCTGATAGTATGTTACCTTCATTTCTGTTTTGACTGAAGGTGGTACTGAAGCTAAGGGTAGTAAATATATTTAAGCATTACATTTGGTTGAAAGTTTGGAACATCAAGCATGTGAATTGTGGCATAGGTGATCATGTGACTTTATGCCAGCATTAGATTGTGAGAGGTCACAGAACAGCAGGGAAAGGGAACTGCCCTTATCCCACTATTGTACAATCTTGGAGTTGGTACATAAATTTAGTAGCGGGTGTGGGAGTGCAGGAAAAACACGGGTTTTTCTTTCTTTCTTTTTTGATGATGTGACTTTGATATTTTAGGATTGACATTTTGCTGCTTGATCTTTTGTTTCTTTGATATTTTGTACATCCTTATTATATATATATCACATACACATATATTTTCACACAGGGGGAAGGATTACTGCATATTAGCCACATGCTCTTCCCCTGGACTTGCCACCAGTACAAAATATCACTTCTGAAGTCAAAAGATGGCAGTTGCTCATTCACTCCTAAGGAAGTAATCATAGTGCAGCAAAAGTGTGGGGTGGGCTGTATGTGTGTGCGCCTGTGGGGGCACAAATGAAGCTGGATGAATACTTGTGTGTGTGAGGGGGGGCAAGGTAGGAAGTATAGTGCCTCGATGGACATATGTGTATGTTTTGCAGAGAGCTCTTGAGTAAATTTGTGACTGCATCCATGGGTGTGCTCAACTGTGGGGGGAGGGGCTTGTTTGATGTTGGGCGGCTATAAATGTGTGTGTGTGTGTGTGTGTGTGTGTGTGTGTGTGTGTGTGTAGGGAGGTGCCTTGGCCAATGCAATGCATGGTGCACCATGGAATTCACTGCCGACATGAGGTCTGACAGTGCTACTGCCAAACAAGGGTGATCCAGAGATATGCAGATATGTTAATGAGATCTTTCTCACTGTGACCAGAGCTGTCCCTAAGTCGTATTTTCTCACCGTTGCATAAACTGACCTACATCCTGCATAAAATTTACGTGCGCGGTAAGAATATTTCTAAATTTCATGGTGTACATGCGTTTATGTTACACATGCAAACACACACATATATGACATTTAAAGATAAATGAAAATATATATTTGCGCTATCACTGAGAGAATGCTCATACAGCATATACAAAAATAGTGACCCTTTAGATCAAATCTAGAAAAGACTGAAGCATTCAAAAAATAAAACAAAACAAAAAAAATTATCGAGGGGGCAATTCCCCATGCACTCCCACATCCTCTTCTAAATTTTATATGCTAACTCCAAGACTGTACAACAGCAGGGCATGGTTAAATTCCCAAACCCTGTTGTACTGCGATCTGGCATGTAAAACAGCAGACAGACTGAAAAAGCAGCCTGTAAGAGCATTTGGTCCTCTATTTTTATCACAGTTTTTCTCTTCATACCCCTTCTCTCTCTCCTGTTTACTTTTTATGTGCTTAGTTTTTAAATGTACCATGTTTTTAAATGAACTTTATCCAGGCTTTGTTTTTAAATGTACCATTTTACTTTCTTTAACTGAAATTTATTGTATGTTTACAGAGATAGACCGTATTTTTTTACTATGTTAATTTTACTGTTACATTGGTACTGCAAATTTTCAGCCATGCCCCATAACTTGTTCAATGAACTTTACTCAGTTAATAAAACTGCACTTAATAAAATTGATAGAATTTTCAGGTCTTCCCTTTCTGATTTCTTTGATCGCTTAGTTCTAATAAACATAGGAAGCACAGCTCTGCAATAACCCTGCAAACGGTCCACAATAAAACACAAACTGTGGATTGGAAAATGTAACTCTGTTTCTCTGTTTGGATAGCATCATAAATGTATCCAGTGGCTATCTAGTAGTCCATGCTTAAAAAAAAAAAAAAAAAAACTTGGAAATTACTGAACTTCTTAGATTACAGACTCGAACCTCTTGCTTTCATAAAGCCTGACTCATCATTATTCTTTTGTGCACATATCCAAAGACATTCAATTGATATAGGAGCTGTTGTCTGCCTTCAAAGACTTACGGCTCCTTCAGAAGCCTCAGCTCTAGCATGGTAACCATTACGTCTCTTTGAAATTAAAGCTGCTTCCCCCTCTGGTGCTTTGGCTACAGCAAGTCTGCAGATTCAAGACACTTCAATAAAAAAATACTGAAAATAACCAGCAAACATATATTTATACAATTAAAGAAAACCAGGACTATAATATTTTAAACTCTAAGTTATCCACCCTTTAGGTGATGCTGTGTGCAGTCCTATTTTTGTGTTGATCTGCTACAGCAGTATTCATTTCTGCTTCAGTAATGTCACCTTAACAATGCTTACATGCATTCTGTTTCCATCCACTTGTTGAAGAAAATGGGGGAGACAGCCAGTTTACTAAAAGACTGAACTTATTTTCAACTATCCTGTGATTAAATGTTTTACATTTTAGAGGCCAAAGTTAAAAACCCTTTATTGAGTGGTAATCCGGGCACTAATCAGAACCCTTAAGCAGACACATCAGTGTAATTTACTTCCACTCAAGGGTCCACACATTTGTAACAGATGCACGTATCTATGCAAAGGACGTTAATGTATCAAGGACCTTTGAATACAGGCAAGGTCTCTATGCTGTTTCACATGCTGCATATGTTCTAATTTCATCTCAATCAATAATGGTTGTGGCTTAAAACGTAACTAATTAAGCCTCCAACCCCCCTACGGAAGAAGGGAATTTTCATTCAGCTGTATGTTTGCTGCCTCTACCCCCTTCTTCAGCAGGAAATGCACTGTTTCAGGCCATGCATATTCGCCTTCTGCAAGGAATGCAAGCTTCCTCATTGTCTTGGTTACTCCTTCAGATAATGCTGAGCCAAAGATTTTACTTACGTGTAATGATAATACTTTAACAGGCATGTATTCTTCAAATTAGAAATCTAGTGGAATCATGGGAAGGTTGGAAGCACTAGGAACTCCTTGGTTTGCTTTGCATTGCTGTTTGAATGCAGAATTCTTCACCATCACATACACTTTGACCTCTTCCCTCTGCAGCCTTCAGCAACAAAACCCTCCTTTCCAGGCCCTGTCATAACAGCTGCTCCCTGTCCTGTTCTGACTGCTACAAGGATCAGATTTCATGCCTTTTTGTTCTTCCTCTGAAATGGCCTTACTGCACATTCTTTCCACCAGCAGGGATAAGGGCGGGGCAGGGTTGGGGGTTGATTTTGGGACAGGCCACTTCTATCTGTTCTGCTAAACATGCATCATGAAGCAGTAGAGAAATCATACTGACCACTAAATGCCAAAAATGCATTCCATGAAACGCTACTCATTTCCTTCTGGCCAATGCCTTCACTGGACAGAGTTTTTCATCAAAAGATCTACACTCTATAAAGTCTAGTCATTTAACAACTATACTCCTCAGCTGTCTAGTCCTGTTTACATAAGTATATATGCATGCCTGTGACTTCCACCTGTAAGTGATCAGCTTGCAAAGCGAACTTCGTACCAAAGCAAGCAGCACATATAGATTATGTGAGCTGTTATTCCAGTACAATAGTTTTTGTGTTAATATGAAAACAGAATGGTCAGTTTGTACTAGTGCACCCACCACAAACACTTCCCCTACACAGATTCTAGTGGCTTCCTCACTACTCTTTCACAGCATGAAGGCAAATAAAGTACAGTTGTGTACACTTACCATAAATATAGACGTTCGAGTGTATTCACTGTTGCAGTCATCACATTTTGGTTATCTGCTTGCAGTAGCCCTCAGTTGGCCTGATTATCAAAATCTTGGGTCCTGCGTCGATTGCTGCCTCATCTTCCATGACGTGAGGTCATCAGGGGTATAAAGCATGCAGCAGACACCATTACATCAGTTTTCCTTGCCCCAGATGTCAGGTGCCCTCCTAATGGGAAGCAATTAAATATATATACATACACATATATATATATATATATATATATATATATATATATATATATATATATATATATATATATATATATATACATATATATACACAAGGTCCAGGTAATATCGAAGTTGTCTGTGCACATCTAAGGAGTGCAGTATTCATTCTCCTTTGTTCTGTGGATTAGAAAAGAAGGTTGGCAAATGAATGGACTGATTAAGAGCCACACAGGATACCACCTTGGGCATGAAGGAGGGGTTGGTCCTGAGGGGCATCCTGTCTGCATGAAAGATGATGAAAGGCTCCACTGCCATAAGGGCCTGTAATTCAGACACCCTTCTTGCTGAAGTGATGGCTAAAAGGAAGGCTGTTTTCCAAGAAAGGAATTTCAGCTCTGCACTTGCAGCTAACTCAAAAGGAGGCAGAGTGAGTTTTTCCAATACAAAGTTAAGGTCCCAGGCTGGAGTTGGGGCTCTACTAGGTGGTCTTAAGTTTTTGGCCCCTCTGAGGAACTGCTTGAGCAGTGGATGAGAGAAGAGGGGTGGTACTGTGTTGTAATGAGCTGAAATGGCTGAGGCTTGAATTTTGATGGAGGAAAAGGAAAGACCCTTGTGAAGCATCTCAGTTAAGTATTGAAGAATCTGAGGTAAATTGGGCGCTGCTGTGCCCATCCCCTGAACTTGGTTCCAGGAATAGAATCTTTTCCATTTTCAACATAAGATTTTCCAGTACTAGGCCTCCTTGCCACTAGAATGACATCCAACACTTGTTTACTGAGGGCTGGTAATGGACAGCTCAGGTAATTAGCCAGGCTGCCAGGTTGAGGGTTTGAAGATGAGGGTGCAGAATCTGGCCCTCCTGCTGGGACAGCAGGGTAGGGATCTGGGGCAGGTGCCATGGATCCATCAGTGACACACTGCGCAAGAGGGGGTACCAGTGTTGGCGTGACTAGTCTGGTGCAATCAGTACCATTCTTGGTTTGTCCCGTTTGATTTTTAGTAGTACCTTGGTGAGTAGAGGCAGAGGAGGAAAGGCATAAACTGATAGATTTTTCCAGGTGAAGGACAGGGCATCCACTTTCCAAGCTTGTCTGTGGGGAGTCCTTGTGCAAAATTTGGCCAATTGGTAGTTCTGGGGGGAGGCAAACAGGTCTATATGTGGGCTCCCCCATTTGTTTATCAACATGTTGAATGTCTTTGGTTCCAGTTTCCACTTGTGTGGGTCCATGAGATTTCTGCTTAGATCGTCTGCCAGTGTGTTTAGGTTTCCGGCCAGGAATTGAGACTGTAGGTGCACTTGGTAGCTCAAGGCTGTGTTCCACAAAGCCATAGCTAGTCTGCAGATAGGGTATGAATGGGTTCCCCCCTGCTTATTTATGTACCACATAAAGTACAGTTTTGTACCTACCATAAATGTAGATGTTCGAGTGCTAATACAGCTGCAGTCATAACAGATAGGTTTTCCTGCCATCAGGCGGGTCCTCGGTCGGCCAAATTCCAAAGTCTAGGTCCGGCGTCAGATGTCGTCACCTCTTCCCTGACGTCAGTGCGACAGGGGTATAAAAGAACCAGCTGACACCATTTTCTTCAGTTTTTCTTGCCCCAGATGTCAGGTGCCCCCAGAAGGAAGGCAATACATAAATTTATGTAATAATGCAATGCAATATAATCAAAAAACAGTAGTTGCAAGCAAATACACCATAAAAGAATACCCCAGTCAGGTTGTATGAGGAGGTGTTAGCCATTAGGCCTGTCCCAAGAGGGGAAGGAGGGAGGGAAACCTGGACTGCAGCTGTATTAGGACTCGAACATCTACATTTATGGTAGGTACAAAACTGTACTATGTTCATCGTGCATACAGCTGCAGTCATAACAGATGGGTAGAATCCCAAATCTAAAAAAGGGGTGGTAGGCACTAGGTGGAACTAGGAGGAGCCAGGATGCCCTGCAAGACTGCAGTGGCAAAGCCTGCTCTAGATTTGGAGTATAATGGTAGGTGATAATGCTTGGAGAAGGTATGTACGGAACTCCAAGTGGCTGCTTCCAAAATATCTTTGGTAGGAACCCCCCTGAGGAAAGCTGCAGAGGTAGCTGTGGCCCTTGTGGAGTGAGATCTGATGCCTGCAGGTACAGATTTACCATGAAAAGAGTAACAAAAGCGTATGCAGTGGGCTATCCACTTTGAGATTGTCTGTTCGGAAATAGGCTTCCCTTGAACACCTGTAGCATAGGACACAAAGAGTTGCTCTGATTTTCTGAAAAGCTTTGTTCTGTCCAAATAATAACATAGCTGTCTGTGAATGTCCAAGGAATGTAGTAGTCTCTCCCCTTTGTTTTGAGGATTAGGGTAAAAGGTAGGTAAGTGGATAGCCTGATTCAAGGCTACCCTGGATACTACCTTTGGCATAAAGGAAGGATTGGTTCGTAAGGAAACTCTGTCCTGATGGAAAATGATGAAAGGCTGCACAGCCATGAGGGCTTGTAGTTCTGAAACCCTGTGAGCTGAGGTGATAGCCAGAAGGAAGGCTGTTTTCCAGGACAAATATTGCAGTTCTGTTGAAGCAGCTGGCTCAAAAGGAGGCAAGGTCCGTTTTTCTAGAATGAAATTGAGGTTCCAAGCAGGTACTGGTTGCTTCCTTGGGGGTTTAATATTCTTAGCCCCTCTGAGGAACTGTCTAAAGAGGGGGTGAGAGAATAAAGGAGGATCAGTGTTGCATTCTGCAGAAATGGCTGAGGCATGGATTTTGATGGAGGAGAATGAAAGTCCACTGCTTAGCATCTCAGCTAGGTACTGTAATATTTGAGGTAAATTCAGTATTCCAGGATTCTGACCCTTTTTCTGATTCCAGGCACAAAACCGTTTCCATTTTGCGGAGTAGGCTTTTCTAGTAGAAGGCCTTCTGGCCTCCAAAATTACATCCTGCACCTCCTTGGAGAGTAGGGTCTGTTGTGAATTTAAGGAATCTTCCATGCGGCTAGATTGAGTGTTTTCAGCTGACTGTGAAGAGTTTTGAAGTTGTGCTAAGTCAGTAGAAGAGGCATTAGAGGCAGGATCCATGGTGGGGAATGCGTCAGGCTCCTCAGGAGTGGGTACCAGTGTTGTCTTAGCCAGTCTGGATCAATGAGAATCATCTTTGGTCTGTCTGCTCTGGCTTTTAATAGAACTTTGGCCAGCAGAGGAAGAGGTGGAAAGGCATAAACTGTCATTGTTGTCCAACTGAAAGAGAGTGTGTCCACTTTCCAGGCCTGTGGATGAAAGGTCCTTGAGCAGAATTTTGTCAATTGGTGATTTCTGTGGGTGGCAAAGAGATCTATGTCTGGCCTTCCCCATGCTTGAATTATCTTTGTAAAAACTTGAGGATGCAACTTCCATTCATGTGGATCTGTCATATTTCTGCTTAGGTTGTCTGCCAGCGTGTTTTCCTTGCCTGGCAGGTACTGTGCTTGAAGTTGGATTTGTAATTCCAGAGCCATGTTCCAAAGAGACATGGCTAGCCTGCATAGGGGATATGAATGGGTTCCTCCCTGTTTGTTTATGTACCACATTACTGTGGTGTTGTCTGTCCTTATCAATAGCTGGCCTGGATGCAGTAGGTCTTTGAAAGCCAAAATAGCATTTATTACTGCTAGCATTTCCTTTTGATTGATGTGTAGGTGCTTTTCTTTTTGGGACTATTTGCCCTGAATGCACCGATCTGTCATGTGCGCCCCCCAGGCGTAGTCCGAGGCATCTGTTGTGATGACTTGATTTGCTTGAGGCTTGCAGAATGGGAGACCTGTGTTTCTTTGGCATGCTTGAGCCCACCACAGAAATTCCTTTTGAAGACATGGAATCAGTGGTATAATTGTTTCCAAACTGTGGCTGTGTTGAGACCATAAGTTTTTTAGGTACCATTGAAGTTTCCACATATGTAGCTTTGCACATGGGATTAGCAGGATGCAAGATGCCATGAATCCCAGAGCCTGCAGGATTTTCCTTGCAGTCAGCCTGGTGAAGGTTGCCAGTTTTCTGAAGTATTGAGTTAGTTGCCCTTGTTTCTCTGGTGTGAGGTAGGCCATCTGGGTATTTGTATTCAAGCTGGCACCCAGGAAAATTACTGTTTGAGAGGGTATTAGCCTTGATTTCTTTTTGTTGACTGTGTATCCCAGAGAATTCAACAACATTATTACAAAGGCCAGATGTTTCAGAAGTATGTGTTTGCTGTCCGCTTGGATCAGGCAGTCGTCCAAATATGGGTATATTTGTATCCCTTGAAGTCTGCAGAAGGCAATTACTGATGCCAGGCATTTCGTGAACACTCTGGGCGCAGTAGATAAGCCAAAGGGCAATGCAGAGATTTGATAATGGGTTGAACCTGAAAGAAATCTGAGGTATCTTCTGCAATCTTGTCTGATTGGGACATGCAGGTATGCCTCCTTGAGGTCCAATGTTACCAGTCAAGACTCCTTGCCCAGCATGGGAAGAAGCTGCTGTAATGTGAGCATCTTGAATTTTGGTACGAGTAAAAATGTGTTTAGGATGGATAGGTCCAAAATAGGTCTCCAATCTTTGCCCTTCCTTGGTACCAGGAATAGTCTGGAATAAAAACCTTGACCCTGTTCTTGTGCAGGTACCTCTTGAATAGCTTTCATGTCCATGAGATCTGAAATTTGTTTTTGTGCCTCTGCCCTTTGATTGTGTGGCAGGTTTGGCATGCCTCTCATTTTTGGAAGGGTGTGAAAGTGGAATCTGTAGCCTCTGTCTATAATGTCCAGGATCCATTTGTCTTTTGTGACAATATGCCAATTTTTTGAAAATAATGCCAGTTTTCCGCCTAAAGGTGCTGCCATTTGAGCCTTGCTTGGCATGCAAAGGGGAAGTCATTGGTTCTGCTTTCTGAATGGCTGTGAACTATCCTCACCACGTCTTTGTGTAGGTGCTTGCCATTGTTTGCCTCTAAATGATCCTAGAGATTGCCCTCTACCCCTCGGGCATCTGTATCTACCTCTTTGGGGTCTGTCCGTGGCTGGAAAGGACCAATTTTTTGAAGGCCAATTTCTACTGAAACGTGGAGGTTGTACCTGTAGGAAATCTTTCACTGTTTGTATTGATTTTGCCTTTTCCTCCATTTTCTTTAATACCTCCTCAGCTTTAACACCAAACAATACATCTTTTTGAAGAGGTGCATCTAGTAATTTAGCTTTGACATGATCTGGTAAGGTTTGCTCTTTGAGCCAAGCATGTCTACGTATGACTGATCCTGTAACAGCAGCTCTACATGAGGCCTCTAAAGCATCAAAACCACATTGCAAGGTATGTTTACCCACTTGCTCTGCACTATGTAACAAATCCTGCAACTCCTTCAAGTCTGGTTGTTCAGGTTGTGACATTTTGCTTTTCAACTGAGATAACAGAAACTGTTGATACTTTAACATATGGAACTGACAGTTTAATGCCCTCATGGTTAAGGTGGCCGAGGTGTATACCTTTTCCCCCACCTTTCTAAAGCTCTGGAATCTCTCTCTGAAGGTAATGGATTTTTGGCAGTGGAGGCCTTAATTCCCTTGGGACCCTGTGAAATAGTTTCTGGGTCAGCCGCATGGCTTTTGTATAGGAATTGGTGTGAATCAGGAACCCGGTAATACCTGTCAGGCTTGACTGGAGCTCGAGGTAAAGAATCTGGGTTAAGGCTGGCCTCCGAATACACATCATCTAGTATGTCTAAGACAGGAGGTATAGCCAGAGGCCTGTGCTGAGGGAGCAAGAGGAAATCCCTAAGCCTTTTCTTGGAGTCTGAGTACTCTTGGCCTTCCCAGTGGAAGTGTTCCCTCAAGGTATGTAAGGTTTTCCCAAAAGAGTAATCCTCAGGGGGGGAGACAGAGGGAATGGACTCCTCTGCATCAGAATCTTCAAAAGGGGAGTATGAATGTTCCTGGTCTTCAGAATGTTCTGAAGTAATGGAGGCCTGGTCCGAGGAAGGGTATTCTTCCTCCACTCTGGGCCTTTTGTCCGAGGGGGGTTGAGAACCCCTGATAAGAGTAATCAAATCCTCAGCCATTTTGAGCATCTGCTTTTTAGGCATGGGGCCTTGAGAGGGGCCCTGTGGTGCTCGTCTTTTAGTATGCATGGCTGCTTTAGACTTAGTGAAAGCCTTAATGGAAAAAGAAGAAGAAGGCCTGAAGACACCTTGAGAGGTGGCAGGCCTGTCTAAACTCTGAGTTTCCCCGCCAAGAGTGGCTTCGGTATCTGTAGTCAGGGTGTGGGCCGAAGAGCCTGTGACCTCAGGCACAGAAGACACCGCCAATGAAGTGTCATCGGTAGTCAGGGGCTGCGTAGGCGCCTCGCTGAGAACCGGAGCACCTGTAGTCGGCTTTAGCGTGGTGTCGGTAGAAGTCGCGGACCTCATATGTCGGTCCTTATCTTTGCGTCTTTTACTCAAAACTGGAGTCGGAGTATCCGACGACATAATGTAATTAAACTTTTTGCCAAAATAGTGTTGGGCAAACTCCGCCCGACTCTTAATAGTGCGTCTGTTGAATGTAGCACAAAAACGATAGGCCGAGACGTCGTGGTCTGGGCCTAAGCAAGGAATGCAGAGGGAATGAAAATCCTTATGCGGTATTTGCTTCCCACATGAAATGCAATTATTAACTTTGTCTGACATCGGTCTGAGGCAAGAAAAGTTTCCCCAACGGGGTACTTAGCTTTCAAGAAGACTTCGGTTGAAAAATATTCGTAATCTCAGGAGCTGGCCGACTGGCACTTACGAACTGCTTCTGCTTCGGGCACCGCGCGGCAAGAAAGACTGAAGAAAATGGCATCGGCTGGTTCTTTTATACCCCTGTCACAGTGACGTCAGGGAAGAAGCGACAACATCCGACGCCGGACCTAGACTTTGGAATTCGGCAGACCAAGGACCCGCCTGACGGCAGGAAAACCCATCTGTTATGACTGCAGCTGTATGCACGATGAACATCAGTGGTGTTGTCCATCTTTACCATTAATTGTCTTGGAAGAATGTGGTCCTTGAAGGCTGTCAGACCATTCTGTACAGCTAACATTTCTTTTTGATTGATATGCAGGTGCATTTGACTTTGGTTCCATTTGCCCTGAATGCACTTCTCTGCCAAGTGAGCCCCCCATGCATAGTCTGATGCATCTGTTGTTAGTGTTTGGGCGGAAGGGGATAGAGTGAATGGCAGCCCTTTTTTGGTGGCAGGCCTCTGTCCACCAAAGGAATTCTAGCCATAGGCAAGGTATGATAGGAATCATTGCTTCTAGATCCTGAGAATGTTGACACCATAGGCTTTTTAGATACCACTGTAGTTTCCTCAAATGCAGTCTTGCATATGGAATTAGTAGAATGCAGGAGGCCATGAACCCCAAGGCTTGTAGTATTTGCCTTGCAGATAGCAGGTTCTTTGTGGCCACTAGTTTGAAGTAAGTTGTCAAATGAATTTGTTTCTCTGGCGTGAGGAAAACCATCTGGGAAGTTGTGTTTAAGCTTGCTCCCAGGAATACAATTTGTTGACAGGGTACCAGATGTGACTTTTTTCGTTTATGATGTACCCCAGACAAGTTAGCACCTTTTGTACAAATGCCAGATGATTCAAAAGTATGTCCTGGATGTCCTGAATTAGACAATCGTCCAGGTATGGGTATATTTGAATTTTTCTTTGCCTGCAAAATGCAATGACAAGCGCTAGGCACTTTGTGAATACTCTGGGCGCAGTAGATAAGCAAAAGGGCAGTGCAGAGAACTGATAGTGCATGTAGCCTGCTTTCAAGCTTAGGTATCTTCTGCAAGATTCCCTGATTGGGATGTGCAGGTAGGCTTCCTTTAAATCCAGTGTTGCAAAACCAGGCATCTTTGCATAGCATAGGAAGTAGCCGGTGAAGAGTTAGCATCTTGAATTTTGGAATCACCAAAAAAGTGTTTAAGGTCCAGGATAGGACACCATGAATTGTCTTTTCTGGGTACCAGGAAAAGTCTTGAATAAAAACCTTGTCCCTTTTCCTCTTCTGGTACAGTTTGAATAGCATTTATGCTTAAGAAAGAGAGTACTTGCTTTTGAGCCTCTGCACATTGATTTGGGGGTAGATTTGGCCAACCATTTGGGGTTGGTAACATGTGAAAGTGAAATCTGAATCCTTGGGAAACTATCCCAGTTTTTGGCCTGAAGAGCAATCTTTCCCCCCAAAGGAGCAGTCAGTTGATAAGTGCTTGGAAGTTTTAAAGTCAAGTCATTGAGACAGCTTTCCATAGGGGGGAGTCTTACTACTCCCTGATTTGGAAGCGGAAACCCCCCACTGCTTAGTCTTGTGCATACCCTGGGGCTTCTGCTGGTTCTGGGTTTGGGTTGAGAAGGCCTGGAAGAGGCAGGAAAGGACCAATTCTTAGAGCGCCAGTGCTTACTTAATCTTGGAGGCTGAACTTGTAGGAAATCTTTAACAGTTTGCATAGATTTAGCTTTTTCCTTCATCTTTTTAAGAACTTCTTCTGCTTTGTTGCCAAACAGGGTGTCCTGATTTAAGGGAGCATCCAACAATTTAGCTTTAACATGAACTGGCAAAGATTGCTCCTTAAGCCAAGCATGTCTTTTAAGTACAGACTCGGTGACAGCAGCCCTGCAAGAGGCCTCTAATGAATCAAACCCACATTGCAAAGTATGTTTTCCAACTTGTTCAGCAGAGTGCATTAAATCCTGTAAATCTTTATTTTCAGCACAGTCAGGAATCAACATCATTTTCTGTTTAAGCAATCCAATAATATGTTGCTGATACTTTAACATATGAAACTGACAGTTTAAGGCCCTAATGGCCAAGGTTGCAGAAGTGTATACCTTCTTACCCCATCTATCCAGCGCCCTGGAGTCTCTATCAGAAGGGGTAGTATTTTTGGTAGTAGTAGCCTTAATGCCCTTGGTCCTTGTGAAATAGTCTCAGGATCCGCAGTAGGATTTTTAAAAAGGAACCCTGTGATATCTATCAGGTTTTCTGGGAGCAGGAGGCAAAGAATCAGGGGCCAAACTAGATTCCGAAAAGGCATCATCAACAATGTCTAGTACAGGAGGGATAGCTAAAGGCCTGTGTTGAGGCAGGAGTAAGACGTCCCTAAACCTCTTTTTAGAATCAGAGTAATCCTGGCTTTCCCAGCGGAAATGCTCCCTAAGAGTATGCAAGGTTTCACCAAAAGAGAAATCCTCTGGAGGGGAAGCAGAGGGAATAGAGTCCTCTGCATCAGAATCCTCATAAGCAGATAAGGGTAAATCCTGGTCATCAGATGAAACAGAAATTTCAGAATCCTGGTCAGAAGAGTCATAAGCAAATTCAGTCCTAGGTCTCTTAGAAGGGGATGGTGGTCTTCCCCTGATTAAAGTTATAAGGTCTTCAGCCATTCCAATCATTTGTTTTTTAGGCATAGAGGCCTGAGCATGTGGCCTGGGCATCGGTTTTCTAGGCATGGTTCGAGCTTTAGGCCTTAAAGAAGAAGGTGGCATTGGTTTAATATGCAAGTCCGTAGGCCTGAATACACTCTCAGAAGCTGGTGCCTGCACAGCGGCTCCAGACCCATCCAAGGTGGAGACATCCACAGGTTCCACAGTTGAAGCATCTTGCGGCATACCGGACTCCGAATGGGTCTCAGTAGAGGCCTGCGAATCAGAAGTAGTGGGCATCAGGGGCTGCGAAAGCGCCTCACTGAGTACCGGCGAACTGGCGACTGGCTTAGGAGAAGCGTCGTCAGCAGCTTTGGACCTAGGTGGCCTGTCTTTGTCTTTATCTTTGCGTTTTTTTGGAATGCCAGTAGTTGGATGGCTTACCGACATCATATCTGGATAATTGAACTGAGAACCGAAATATTTAGAAGTGTAAATATACCGACGATGGATAGTTCGTTGGTTAAATAAGGCACAAAACCGACAGCGAGCTACGTTGTGGTCAGGGCCTAGGTAAGGAATACAGTACGAATGAAAATCTTTGAGGTATTTGCTTTCCACAAGAAATGCAATTATTAAATTTTACTGACATCGGTAAAGAGCAAGAAAAAGTTTCCCCAACGGGGTGCTTAGCTTTAGTTGAAGACTTCGGTTCTGAAACTTGTAAATGAAAATTTCAGGAGTCGGCCAACCGGCACTTGCGAACTGCTTCTGCTTCAGACACTGCACGGCAAGAAAGACTGATGTAATGGCATCGGCTGCATGCTTTATACCCCAGATGACCTGACGTCATGGAAGATGAGACAGCAGCTGACGCAGGGCCCAGTACTTTGATAATCAGGCTGGCTGAGGGCTACTCATGTGATGACTGCAACAGTGAAACACGAAGAACATCTCATCCTAACAAATCTCTTAACTGTATGGTAACAGTTACATGGAACAAGGACATAGCCAGGAGTTTTAAATGCTTTTAAACCAACTTCCAGAATGTTGATTCCCCCCATTTGCTGACAGTGCATTTTCATGGGCAGAGTACCTTTTTAATACTGAAAAAGTTTAGCCAACCAGGCTTTCTGTGTAAAAAAAAATCCACTTTAAAACAATCTTTCTTTTCTTTTTTTAATCCTAGCACTTCTCATAGCACAAAATCGTTGGCTGGGTCTTTCACAGGCAGTAACATAGCACAACATTCTACTCAAAAGAAATGTATTAAAATGATTGGGAGATGACATTTCATTAACAGAACATTTCCCTTGAACTGCATTTTACTGTGATAAATGTACCACCCTGGAGTACAATGACTACATAAACCAGTGGCAAAATCTACCCAATAAAAAATCTTATTAATATAATGTACACAAATGAACTTTTACATCACCTGAGCTAGAACTCTACTTCTCTTACTGTTGTGTTTCTCAACCAGATACTAGCAAGTACCACGTTTTTCAAAACATTTGTAAGAAATCTTACCAAGTTACGCTCAGTCTATTTTTTTGGGGTTGAGATGGGGGTTTTAACAGCCTATTAATGAAGCAAACAGCATAAGAACCTGACACCAGAACATAAAATACAACTGTACACAACTCTGTCAGCTTTGCACTGTAACCAAAGTCTGAATGCATTTTCAAACTGTTAAGAACAGTGCTTCACCTTACAATGAAATAAAAATGTTCAAATCACAGTGCAGTTTTTCTGTTTGGAATTTTTATTTTATATTTGTATTTAAAATCTTAGATAAATAGATGGGGTAAACAAGTAAATTGCAATGGCTAAGTTATTATTGGTCTTCTAGGTCGACTGCCTAATTATACATATATGAACCTATTCGACGATTAAAACTTTACTAAGCAGTTTGCCACTGTAAAGAACATTTCCAGTCAACAAAATAAAAAGGCAACCTGGGCATTAAAAGCACATAACAGGTCAAAATAGTACAGAAAAGCAGGTTGTTTCCATTTTTTATTTTTTTTCCTCCACCACAGCTGATCAACAGCTGTTCCCAGTGCCTCACCTTGTCCACTGAATCTACTGAACCCAAATTTACCTTCCCCAGTCTAACTCCAACCAAATTCAGGACTGGTAAAGAAAATTGAGGGAATCTGAGTCCTAATCTCCACCCAGCGCACACTGTTACAGTCCAAAGGGGTGGTATGCAAAAACCTTGCAGTGTACTGGCCATGCCTCAGTTTGCAACTCAGCCCTGACCCCCTTGTAGATAGCATTGCCCATGAATCCCTAGCTTCCACCAGGGATAAACTATGGAGATGTGCCTGAGTGCATGCCCTCTTTCCCCGGCATGGGCACACACATCCTCTCTGCCTGCATCATCAAATGGTTCAGCAACTAATGAAAATTAGGTCATCTAGATCTTACTCAAGGCTTTATCTCTATGCAACTGGCACACGTTAGGTTGTTTCAAATTAGTATCAAGTCTACCCACTGTTTACAGGCTTTATCCTATGAAGACATGGGTTTGAGTTGTCACACTCTATGGGCACACTCTGCTCCGCCAATATCCTTCAAATATCCTAACTGTGCTTTAAGACAGGGCATTATACAGACTGGTGATGGGAGTAAGCAAAAACATTGAAGAATGTAGATTGTTAAGAATTACATGTTTTACTTGTTACACATTGATAAGATGGTGTGTTGGGATTGAGTATTAACGTTTGTAGGTTTACTTGATAAACAGATACTGAAAAACTCCTCCAGCTGTGGATATGCATGTTTTGATCTTTTTTATTGACCTCATCAGCATAGTGTTAAGTGGACAGTTTGGCTATATTATAGAAACATAGGGTCTTTAAATACACCTGATGCCCATAAAGATTAAGGTGCCTGCAAAATCTCCCAACTAACATCTATACAAAAGAGTAAAAAGGTCACACAGACAAACCATTCTATAAACTGCAAGAAAATAACAGCCAAGCTGGAGTATTCACTGTGTGATACCTTAAACCTCCTATAATGGAGACCCATGAGGCATACCCAAATTACCCCTTAAGGACTTCAAGTGTTTCAGCTATATGACTTCTAAATGTCCATGACTTTTTTGGCTATTTAAGTCTTGACATGAATGCAAAAAAAAAATCATGCATCTGTGTGACCTTTATCCCCTTTGGTTTGGATGTTAGTTGGGATATTTTGCAGGTACATTAACCTTTACGGGCATCAGCTAGGTTTAATGACCCCATGTTTCTGAATTACAGCCAAACTATCCACTTATGCTGTGCTGATGAAGTCAATAAAAAGGCTAAAACATGCTTGCTTGTCTACAGCTAGTGGGGGTTGGCTTTACTGGCCTGAATGTAACCATAAAGACTTAAAAAGTAAAAAGAAAAGTTGCAGACATTCAGAAACCATGTAGCTGAAACACTATGTCCTTAAGGGGTTGTTTGCATACATCCCATGGGCCTCCATTACAGGCGGTTAAAGGTATCACACAGTGAAAACTCTTGTTTGGCTGGGTTTTTCTTGCAGTTGTTACTGAATGGTTTGCCAGTGTGACCTTTTTACCCTTTGGTTGACTTGTATGTATGTGCATGAATGTGTGTATGAATGTATGCATACAACACACACATTATGTATCAGTCCATAAAACATGGTTTTACCTTTAAGCTTCGAAAAAAAAATTGAACTAACATCAGGCTTTAGAAATGTGGAGAGTCAGCCCACATTTCTAAATAAAGCACATGAGCAAAATGCTCCTAACATGTGGTATCCACTCATGACATACAATCCACAACAGTATAAACATATAGACGAAATGACCATTTACTAATATCACTTAGATATGTTGACTGGTGACATACAACGTGGAGCAGGCCAGCATGTGTGCAAGGATGTAAAAATGCAGACTCCAATGATTAGAAGTTTTTTTCATGCAACTCCTCATTTTCACAATTTGCAGCTGTAAACTGCAGTTAGAACACCTAAAGAAATGGGCACAGGCTTCAAGACCATTTTCAAAAGGTAGGTGTTCAAACTGAATGGATCTTGAGGCAGTTGTGAAGGCAGTAGACCAGGAGAGAAGGTAAAATACAGAGAAATAAAACAGAAAACAATTATTGATGTTATGAGGTAAAAAGTGATCGGGATGGGGGGCTTAAATCTAAGGTCAAGGTTAGAGCAAAAAAACAGACATAGATACCAGCTTGACTAAAGGTCAATCATACTGAGAACGTTTTGTGTCCAGCCAAAGCTTCTCTTTCTTAAAATAAACTCTCCTTCTGCAAAATACAGCAGGATTTTGCCTGCCCCCTTCAGTCCTCTCCACTGATTTTAATTTTAGTTCTCTGAAACAGTGCTATTTCTGTGGTTCTCATGCATGTAGATTATTCATCCCAATGATTACCCTATCTTAAGATATCCATTTGCCTTTTTGTTCCTAATAACTTGCTTTTACATAAGTTATAATCATCCATAAATTGCAATCATACACCCACATTTAATTCACTGTCTTGACTATTGGTGTCAAGTTTCCTGTTACACATGCCTGCACTGCCTACCCATCTGTGAATAACATCTCAGTATGAGAAAACTTGCTTTAATGGGACACACAATCCTGTAACAAATTCTAAAGGGAAATAACATAAGGTTTCACAAACATACATACATAAATAAATAAATAAAACAAAATGGTAAGCACAGAGTTTTGCAGAATCAGACACGGGCATGAAACAGGAAGTAAAGTTCTACCTATACACGTGACAACTCTATTTACTAATTTATTAGCCTTGCTGATCAAGACCCATGGCAGCAGATAGGACCGTGGTTGATACTACATCCAAAGGAGAGCACCTCATGAGTACAGCACCCCTAATACTATGCTGCAATATCTGTACTGAAATATTGATCTAAGCACCTAGCATGAGGATAGAACTCCCAGGCTTCAGATTTTTCCAGCATCAAAGGCAAGTGTGCTAACTACTGAGAGGGTCTATATTAAAAAGGTGAACGCTTACTTACCCGAACGTTTAAACGTTGACCAGTCATCGAACCACGAAAACATTGATCGTCCAGAACAGCGAAAGCGGAAATGTCGAATCGTCATGGTTGGCCTTCTGCGGTATAGCTCCGTAAGGCAAGTGCACGAAAGTTACGGACCTTAGGGTTAGGGTGTGGGTTAAGGTAAGTGCGTAGATGGTAAAGTATGTTAGCTTTAGTGTAGGGTTTTGTTAAGTGTATGAGTGTGGATTATTTAGTTTGCTTGGGTTTAGCTTTTTAAGGTAAGTGTGTGATAGTTACAGACCTAGGATTAGGGTGCGGGTTAAGGTAAGTGCATACATGGTGGTATATGTAAGATTTAGTGTAGGGTTTTGGTTAGTGTATGTATGTGGTTTATTTAGTTTGTTTGTGTAGGTAGTATGCAGCGGGCGGTGGGGTGGGACAAGTATGACAGTTCAACTTTTTAAATTTCGCAGTTTAGGGCATTCGGTGTTTATGCGGTTCGATGACAACGGGTCGACGTTTAGGTATTCGATGAAGTAAGCGTTCGACTTTATAATATAGACCCTACTGAGATGCTGAACCTACAAGAGTTATATTTAACGGGAAAGAAAAGCATTTTTTGATAACATATGAAGAACAAAATACACTTGCATACTCCTTCAATATGGCATTTTGAGATTTCTACGCATTTTCAACTTCCTCTGTAGGTCTTCAGATAACTTGACTTTTTATTTTCTTATGCTAAAACTGCATCTATTATATTTTCTGACTGTGCCACCTTTTAAAATGAAATTTCTTTCCTCCATGGAACCTACCCAGGAATCAAAAAGACAGCAAGTGAATTGCTTTTTATAGCTTGAAATTCCTTTTGGAGTGAATGTAAACCTGTATCGGCACAACGTACCACATTAAAATGTCATTTATGCTTAATACAATCAACTCAATTACTAACAATACTTTTGACTGTTACTGAACACAGGACTTTTATTGTGATCAGACATTATGCATCAAGAAGGGGTTGGGGACTTTTACAGGTTCATAGGTGTGTAGTAGGCTAATGGCCCTGGAGACTTTACAAGCCTAGCCCATAAAGTGCCGTGGCATCATGCCACCCAACTTTAGTTCCCAGTGCCTCTATCAAGTACACCCACTGGAGTGATTCCTGGGGTGAACTTTCCATTTCCCATCCACTCATCAAGATTTCTCTTGAAGAGGGCCAGTGAGGTGCTCTGCTTGACATGTATGGGAAGTCTATTCCAGAGCATGGGCAGTCTCTGGGTTATGAACCTGTCCCTCCAGCATGTTCTGTTGATTGTGGTAATGAGGCCAAGTCTCTGGAGCGTGTGGTGTGGAGGGATTGGGATTTCTTTAGATGCAGCATTTCTAACAGAGCTGGGTCAGACACGGCTTTGTAAGTCAAGCAGAGATTGCCTCTTAGTAGATGATATGAGACAGAGAATAGCTGGAGTTCTTTTGAGCCTGTCCATGTAGGACATGTGTTTAAGGTCTAGGATCCTCTTCATGAGGTACTTTTGTGGCCTTTCCAGCTGTTGCATGTGTCTAGTAATTTGCCAAATGGAGCATTATACTCGATGACTGGCCTAATGAGGGAAGAGTAGAGAGAGATGACCTCTTTCTTCCTGAATGCAAAACCCTTGGTAATGAGATGTGCCACATAGAAGGACTTTCTGACCACAGTGGCAATGTGGTGGTCGAAGGAGAAGTTGCTGTCAACCTGTGTCCCCAGATCTGTTATAACGCCTTCGGTCTTCTCCCATCGATGTGGTAATTAGTGGGAACAGAGTCTGATGACGCATTTTTTGGGATTAAGGTTAAGGCCATGGTTTCAACACCAGTCATTGGTCTCAGTGAGGCCTTTCTGTAGGATGTCTACATCACTTGGGGAGTTAATAATGTGATCAGACATTCTGTATCAAAAAGGGGTTGGGGGTTGACATAATGATTAAGGTGTTTGCTTCACAGACTAAAGGTACAGGGTTTGATTCTCACTAAAGAAAATTGGCTAAGCTTAAAATGGTCCACAAGGGCAGCTAATTTAGTACCTACCAATGAACCTATAATTAAGAACCATTATTTTATCTAAAACTGTTTTTTTTTCCCTTGTGTATTTGTATTATACCTTTGGAAAGGTTTATACAAAGTTTTACTTGCATGCATACAGTTCCACTTTTTAGTATTAGTGTCTTACTCAGAGCAGCATGTTAATAAAAAATATTACTCTTTCATTCATTGTCTGGCAGATTATTTCACTTACATTTGTTTAACAGGAAGCAGTATTTAATTGATCAATATCAGCCCCAGCGCAGAAGCTAGGAAAACAACAGAGAAGGGAAGGGTTTATCATGCAAAATTTTATACCTAGCTACATTAAAGACAGAGCATTTTCAAACAGTATGGAGAAGACAAAAAAAAAAAAAAAAAAGAGAGAGACGTTGGGGTGTAAAAATGGGGGGGGGTATAGCTGGCAGCTTATGGTTTGTGTGGGGTTAGCGGATGTGTTCTGAAGGTGAGCGTTTGCACTTCTAGGCCTGTTTGATAAAATGTAGTTTGAACAGTGTTCTAAATCTGACACTGTAGTATAACTAGGGGACAGTTTCCCAGAGTTGAGGTGCTAGAATAGATCAGCAATGGTTTGTGCATTGTGGCTTATTTTCTGAGGTTGTAGAACTGGGCTAGACTGGGCTTGTGATCTGAGGCTGCAAGTGTATAATTTTACGGTGAAATGTGGAGCTAATCTTGGGTTGTAATAATCCCCACATTTACAGAGCTGGGCTTCACTACTCTTCTCCTGCTTATCAGTTGTGTAATGGAAAAAGTAGATAATTGCCATATTTCAACTTCACCTCCACAGACATTCCCTTGACAAACTGTTCATCAGAAACTGCAGTTTAGAGGCAAAGCAAGGTCAAATTATCAGCTTTTTAAATTATTTTTTGGACTATACTGCTTACTTTGAGGTACAGCTCACGGGCATTATCTTGTCAAGTCACTTGGTCAGACACATAATTATTTCTTTCTTTATTTGTTAACTGTGGTAGCACACTGACCCAAGTGTGCCGTTTTTATGTTCAGCCCAGGGACACACAAGATAAAGTGCAAAACATCAGCAGTTGTTGAAAACAATCAAATATAACTAGTTACACACAAATGTCATGAAGTAAAAAATACCAAAATTAGCCCCAAACACTGAGAAAGAATGGAGAAAGGGAGGGGGAAACTATGAAAAGACTAGTAACAACATCCTTATTTACAAACAATTACAGTATTTATAATAGAAACAGCCAAACCTGAAAGTCCTATTTACAATATATATATATATATATATATATATATATATATATATATATATATATATATATATAGAGGTGGTAACAGGAGGATGGCTTAAGAGCAAAAGGGAAGGTGGGTGCTATGGGAGGAATAACGGATGGAGATGGTCAAATAGAGGATGGAGATTTGTGACTAACTAGCACACGACAAAGTGGAAATAAATGAAAATTTGAATCTTAAGAAACAGTGATCCGACTAGTCAGCTGACTTAATATTTTGGTAGCACTAACTGCAACCTGTTTGTAAACGGACATTATAGTATGTGAGGGATACTTTTAAGGATAAGTTTTGCATCTATGTTACAGTACTACTCTTGGAGCATTTGCATGGTTCATATTTGCTAGGTATTTTCTTAATTCAGTTCACAATTTAGTGAAAATCACAATTAACTTGATTGTTGTAGGGGTGGACTGCAATGCTTTCACAGCAAGGATTGAGAATGGGTGGTTGGCTGAATGAGTCTTATTTTGGGAAGCTTGAAGGTGTAAGCGATCTAAGAATATAAGAGAGTTTTTCATGTTAAGTCTACCACCAAAGAAGGACAAAGAGCACAGATAGAGGAGTTTTCATACAGGTGATGCCATTATTAGTTTTGATCTATTTCCTATTTGTGAAGCTGCTTTCACTACGAAATCAGTTATGTACCTAGTCATACCTCTCAAACTCAACCCAAAAAGTCTAGACAAAGCCTAAAATACTGGGGGGGGGGGGCATAGCCCCAAAAAGTAGGACACATTTTAAATATTGCTCTTATAAACATAGAAAGTTGCTAGAATAATAGGATTTGTGTTGGCACGCATGCTTTGAAGGATACAGAGTATGAAACTCCAATGTATGTCATTATTTAGTGACTTCAGTCCTTAATGATTTGACAGAAATCCACAAATTTTGAGAAGAACAGACCCAAAATATTAGGCAAAAATCTTGACATTCTGGGAAAATCTGGACAGTGGAGAGCTGTTTATTGTACCAAGGTTAAAGAGAGCAGCAACACGCTGCAAATGTGCTACCATAAATAGTGTGCAACATTTTCAGTTGTGAACTGATTTGCCTTTGTCTGTCATTGGCTTCCGCTACATACCTACAATCAACTGCATTACTAGCTGAGTTAAAGTACAAACTTACAGTGTTAAAGATTGTACTGCATTTTATTTTTTTGTCTGTTTCATTGAATATTGTGGTCTGTGTCTCTCTGTAGTTATTTATTTTTCTATTTAATTTTCATAGAATACTGTGGTCAATCTCTGTCTCTGCAGTTAGTGGAGGTTATTGTGTTTCACTTCATTGATATTCAGTGTTAACCTCTTAGCCTAGTGGGTTTCTCTGTATTTATAAGTGTTAGTCACATATCTTTGAATTTATTACTGCTCAGTATCGGAGATGTTTGGCTTCTGCTACATACCTACAATCAACTGCATTACTAGCTGAGTTAAGTACTAACTGTGTTAAAGATTGTACTGCATTTTATTTTTCTGTCTATTTAATTGTTTCATTGAATATTGGGGTCTGTCTCTCTCTGTAATTATTTATTTTTCTATTTAATTGTTTCATAGAATACTGTGGTCTCTCTCTGTCACTGCAGTTAGTTTTCCGCCCTCCCTCCCTGTTCTTGTTCTGGTATTAATCTTGGTGGCTTTGGAATTGCCCGCCCCTCCTGTAAATTTGTGTTTGAACACTCCTCCTGGGTCTATCTCATTTTCTCATTCAACCGCGTACAGTGAAATCATATTTTGACTTCAGACACTCCTACCAGTCCCATCTGTTTAGCTCTATCCCAGCTCTATTCCAGTCTAGTGTCACTAGCTCATTCTACCTAATACAGAGAGAACATTTGTGAAGGGCAAGCCACTTGGGTCCTTAATTTTGAATTATCTTCTGTTTCTCCTTTCTCCCTTCCCACTTTCCAAAAAAAAAAATTCTAAGCTTGTTTCCTGCCTTTCCTGTAACTAGTCTAGTCCAGATACAGACTTGCTGTAACCAAGACTGTTTGTAAGCTTCTGAGCCCCCAAAGCCTTTCTGTGTTGGAGAGAAGCCTTCTAGCTTATCTGTGGGAGTGGTAAGCACTAGGTAGCCTATATAACACAAGAGTGGTTTCTGGCCCAGAATTTGTAGTTTATTGGCCGTTTGGCAGTTTTTCCATCTCTTTCAACTTTCTGGTTTAAAAGCCCGCGTTTGCGCTTGTTTCCCACCTTTCCTGTGACTAGTCTAGTCCAGATACACATTTGCTGTATCCAGGACTGTTTGTAAGCTTCTGAGCCCCCCAAGCCTTTCTGTGTTGGAGGGAAGCATTCTAGCTTATCAGCGGGAGTGGTAAGCACTAGGTAGCCTATCTACCACAAGATCCAGGTACAGATTCTCAGTTTTAGCATTTGAATTTGCTTATTCATGCTCGGCACTTGTTCAGAACTTCTTGTTAGCACTAAATAAGCTACAAATTACTACAGCACTCAACCTTCCTCTTTACCTAGAGGAAAACAGTTTTTGTACTTACTTTCCTCATTTGCTTAGAGAAAAACAGCTCTTATACTCACTTTCCTCACTTGTCTAGAGGAAAATAGTTTTTTATTCAGGCATGTCCAAGGGTCAGCTCTCATTGTTCTCTCCGGTCTATCTGATGAATCTGGGCATCTTGGGGTAATGTAGCAATTGCCTCATTTACACAGACAACCCTCTCCTCCTGCCACCCAACACCACAACCTGTGAGAGATGCACTTATCTAGCCAAACTGGAGGTAAAGCTCTCTCTAACCAAGACTGAACCTGACAGTCAAGAGGAGAAGGTAAACACTTGCACCACATCACACTCATCACATAGTCCCACTAAACCTATACCACTAAAATCCACACATAGAAAAACAAAAACATTCGCAGAGGCTCTCAATAATAATCTGCTCAAGCAACAGAGACCTCCAAAGCAGAAACACAAGCAACCTCCACCCCCAACACAATCCAAATGACACAGCCCACAGACTCAGTGTGCCAATAAACCACAGCCCATATGGCAAAACGACATACCAAACAAACTAATCATAGGTGGCTCTATAGTCAGGCACACTGATGTCCCACTCACCAGGCTAAACTGGCAGCTGCCTGTCAGGTGCCAGGATCCGCCACATAACCCATGCACTCAGGTCACTCCACAAGTACAAATATGACTCTGTCATTGTCCATGTTGGTGTGTATGACCCGAGATGTACCTCCCTGGACTACATGAAAAGAGACATGGAAGAGCTCTCCAATCTTGTAGCCCAGGCAGGTATGACCCTAGCCCTAAGTAGCATCCTGCCATTGCCCAGAATGATACAGCAGTACAAGGACAAAATGATTGACTTCAACAATTGGCTAAGTTTCTGGTGTTATTCTAAGGGGATCCAGTATCTGTCTGCCTGGGACGAGATGGCTGACAGACCACGATGCCTTTCCAGAGATGGCCTGTACCTGTCGCCACTGGGATCCTGGATACTGGCCAAGGGTTTTGCTGCCCCTATAGTGCTTTTTTTAGGCAAGGTTCAAATGACAAATTCACCACCGTAACAGGAACAGGCAAGCAAAAACTGAGGGTAATGCTACTCAATGCTAGAAGTCTAAATCTCATAATGCACTCACTTGAGGCACTCCTTAAAATGGAGAACATTGATATCTGTGCAGTGATTGAGACCTGGTTCAAGGCTCTAGAGAGCACCACTGCATTACCACGCTATAACTCATACCACATTTTTTGTCCATCTTACCTGGACCAGAACACCAAAGGTGGATGTGTATCCATATTCATTAAGGATATCCACACACCCAGGCTAGTTGTGCAGCATAATGCATCCGAGATTATCCAAGTGCAACTAACTCTGGGCAAAACTGAAATCCAAACTGTAGCTTGCTACAGATCCCCCATCATGCTCCAGGATTCTCACTCCTCTTTTCTTGATATACTGGAAAATATTAGGGTTCAACCAAGCACCCTAATAATGGGTGATTTCAACTACCCCAACATTAACTGGGATAACTACTCATGTACCAACTCCTTCGCTTAACGCTTTCTGGAATTCATAAATTCCAATGCCCTGGATCAACTTATCCACACCCCCACCAGGGGAAACAATATCCTAGACCTAGTCATTACCAACATGAGTGACCGGTGTTACACACCTGAAGTCAACTCCTCAATGGTTAGATTCGACCATAAGCTAATCACCCTAGATATCCGCATCCCACCCCCACCGACCATTAAGGAAACCACGGTAAACAAATTCTCCAAAGCTGACTTCATGCTTCTTTAAACAGAAGTGGTGAACTTCATGACACCCATGCAGATGGACAATACAGTTACGACTGCTGAATCCTACACAAATGCACTCTAAACACTTACATGAGTGCATGGATCGTGCTATCCCAAACAGAACCAAGACTCTATCCTCCAAAAAAAGGAAGCCAATCTGGTGATCCCCTGCCATAAACAAACTCTACAACAGAAGGAAGAAACGGTTTCAAAGGAGAGTAAATTCCCATGAGTGGAGGAGCTCCCTGGTCAGCCTCAGTAAGAAGCTGAGATCCCTTAAAGATCCTCCAAAGTTAGCTACGAAAACAAAATCACCACTGATTCTAAGGGCAACCACAAAGCATTCTATAGCTATGTCAAGAATCTCAATGGCAACATCCAGATCGGCTCTGAGTTACAGCACAACGGCATGAAAATTACAGAACCAACTGATATTGCCAACATCCTGGCAGATAGGTTCAGTGCTAACTTTACCCCCCTCACCCCCTAAAGGGCCCATATCTATACAGGAAGAATGCAGAGTCCCTGTAATCACATCTATGCAGGTAAAAGCTGCACTTTCTGAAACCAAAAACACAGCATCCATGGGACCAGACAACATCCCAGACTGCGTTTTACATGAACTTCAGAACGAACTGGCTCCCCACCTAAGCACCATGTTCAATCATAATCTCATGTCAGGCTTTGTGCCCAATGAATGGAGCACAGCAACAGTTATCCCACTCCACAAAGGGGGAGCCACCACTGATTCTGGGAACTATCACCCTATTAGCCTGATGAGCCTGATCTGCAAGGCTATGGAACGTACCATCATGGAATTTGTAAGCAAAGACATTGGTAACCTCCAAACTCTGGACCTCACCCAGTTCGGGTTTGTGAAAGGCAGATCATGCCTTCTGAACCGGATTGACTTCTATGAGGCAGTCACCAAAGCTGTAGAGGAGGGTAAGGTGGTTCACACAGCCTATCTTGACCTCGCCAAGGCTTTCGACACCATCCTTCATTCTGGAATTATAGCTAAACTCACTAAACTAGGTATAAATCCCTATGTCACAAGATGGGTTTTCAACTGGCACACTGACAGAACCCACACTGTAAAAGTTGCAGACTCCAAATCTGACTTCAAACCAGTGGCAAGTGGAGTACCACAGGGTTCAGTCCTGGAAACTCTCCTGTTTGGTATCTACTTCTCTGAAGTACAGGCTAACACAGAAGGCCTCTGGCTAATGAAGTTCACAGATGACTGCAAACTAGGAGCCAGAGTCCCCAAATGATGTGGGCATCCTACAGAAGGGCCTCACTGTGACAGATGCCTGGTGTCAGAGGCATGGCCTCAAGCTCAATGCCAAAAAGTGCATTGTCATCCTCTTTGGTAAAAACTCTGTACCCATGAACTACCACATAAACTGCAGTCTACTTAATGCCTAATGTGTGATAAGAGACCTTGGGACCCAGGTGGCCAGTAGTCTCTCCTTTGATAATCACATTGCCACAGTAGTCAGGAAATCTTTCTACGTGGCACACCTCATCACAAAAGGGTTCTCATGCAGGGAAAAAAAGAGGTCATTGTTCCCCTCTACTTGGCATGACCCAATGAGTACAACGCCTCTTTTGGAATGTCCCTCGCAAGACATCTGCAGCAGCTGGAAAGGTCACAGTAGTACCTCACAAAGAGGATTACTGGCCTCAAACAGATGCCCTACACTGACCGTCTCAGAAAACTCCAGCTTTATTCTGTAGCATATCGCCTACTCCGAGGAGATCTCTGCTATGTTAAAACCCAGAGTGGTTGGACATGCTACACCTAAAGAAATCCCAATCCCTCAGAGCTACACACCCTAGGGACCTAAACCTTGTCACCACAATAAACAGGACATGCTGGAGGGATAGAGTCTTGTCCCAGAGACTTCCTATACTCTGGAACAAGCTACTCATCTATGTCAAGCAAAGTTCCTCATTAGCACTCTTCACGAAAAATCTTGATGAGTGGACGGGAAATAGGAAATACATCCCGGAGATCACTTCTGTGGCTCTGCTCGACAGGGGCACAGGAAATTAACTATCTTGGGTAGCATAAGCCAGGGAACCTTGTTGGCTAGGCTTACTTAGCTCTTGGGCCGATAGCCTAGTACCTACCTATGAACCTATGAAGGTGTCAAGCTCTCGCAAACTCCACAGTTTGTTAAGCAGGACTCCCAACTCATCCTTACTAAATTTTTGGCCTCCTGACCCTGCCAGGTTTAGCAAAAAATGCACAGCATTAAGCCAACTAAGTAATGTGGCAGAAAACACTCATATTTACTGTTAATTATATCAGTAATATTCAAGCCATTTTTTGTAGTTTTAGGAATGTGTGAACTTTGAAAAATGTCAAGATACACTCATACTCACCAATGCATGCATATACTGAGATATACAACAGGAAAGTACAGTTTTGTACCTACCATAAATGTAGATGTTCGAGTGCTAATACAGCTGCAGTAATCACAGATGGGTTCTCTGCCGTCAGGCGGGTCCTCGGTCGGCCGAATTCCAAAGTCTAGGTCCGGCGTCGGTTGTTGTCGCTTTCTCTCCTGACGTCAGTGAGGCCGGAGTATATAAGACACAGCCGACGCCATGTTCTTCAGTCTTTCTTGCCCCAGATGTCAGGTGCCCCCATAAGGAAGGCAATACATAATTATGTTTATATGTATATACATGCAATGCAATATAATCCAAAATCAGTAGTTGCAAGCAAATAAACCATAGAAGGATAACCCAGTCAGGTTGTATGAAGAGGGTGTTAGGCCCCATGCCTTTACCAAGTGGGGAAGGAGGGAGGGAAACCTGTACTGCAGCTGTATTAGCACTCGAACATCTACATTTATGGTAGGTACAAAACTGTACTATGTTCATCGTGCATACAGCTGCAGTAATCACAGATGGGTAGAGTCCCAAAGCTACGCACAGGGTGGTAGGTACTAGGAGGAACTGGGTTGAGCCAGAATGCCCTGCAACACAGCAGTGGCAAAGCCTGCTCTAGTTTTGGAATATAAAGGCAGGTGGTAGTGTTTTGTGAAGGTATGTACAGAACTCCAAGTGGCTGCCTCCAAAATATCTTTGGTAGGAACTCCTCTGAGGAAGGCTGTAGAGGTAGCTGTGGCCCTGGTGGAGTGTGATCTGATACCTGTAGGAACAGATTTCCCATGGTAGGAATAACAAAACCGTATGCAGTGGCCTATCCACTTTGAAATAGTCTGCTTGGTAACTGGCTTCCCTTGAGCCCCTACAGCAAAGGACACAAAGAGTTGTTCTGATTTCCTGAAGGACTTTGTTCTGTCCAAATAATAACGTAGCTGCCTATGGATGTCTAAAGAGTGTAGCAGCCTTTCCCCTCTGTTTTGGGGATTAGGGTAAAAGGTAGGTGTATGGCTTGATTCCCTGGATACCACTTTAGGCATAAATGACAGGTTGGTACGCAGGGAAACCCTGTCCTGATGGAAGATGAGAAAGGGCTGCACCACCATGAGGGCCTGTAGTTCCGAAACCCTACGAGCTGAAGTGATAGCCAGAAGGAAGGCTGTTTTCCAGGACAAATATTGCAAATCTGTTGAGGCAGCTGGTTCAAAAGGAGGCAATGTTAATTTTTCTAGTATGTAATTAAGATCCCAGGCTGGTATTGGTTGTTTCCTTGGTGGTCTTATATTCTTAGCCCCTCTGAGGAACTGTCGTAAGAGTGGGTGAGAAAATAAAGGAGGATCCGTGTTGAATTCTGCAGAAATGGCTGAGGCATGGATTTTTATGGAAGAAAATGAAAGTCCACTGTTCAGCAGCTCAGCTAGATACTGTAATACCTGAGGCAAGTTCAGTTTTCTAGGGTCCTGGCCTTTTTTTCTCATTCCAAGAGCAAAACCGCTTCCATTTTGCAGAGTAAGCTTTTCTAGAAGATGGCCTTCTGGCCTCCAAAATGACATCCTGCACCTCCTTGGCGAGTAGGGTCTGTTGTGGTGTTAAGGAATTTTCCATGCAGCGAGATTGAGTGTTTTCAGCTGACTGTGAAGAGTTTTGTAGCTGTGCTGAGTCAGCAGAAGAGGCATTAGAGGCAGGGACCAGGGAGGAGTATGTGTTAGGCTCCTCAGGAGTGGGTACCAGTGTTGCCTTGGCCAATCTGGAGCAATCAGTATCATCTTCGGTCTGTCTGCTCTTGCTTTCAAAAGCACCTTGGGCAGAACAGGCAGAGGTGGGAATGCATAAACTGTCCATGCTGTCCAACTGAATGAAAGGGCGTCCACTCTCCAGGCCTTTGGATGAAAGGTCCTCGAACAAAACTTTTCCAATTGATGATTCCTGTGGGAGGCAAAAAGATCTATGTCTGGCCTCCCCCACGCTTGGATTATCTCTGTAAACACCTGAGGATGCAACTTCCATTCATGTGGATCTGTCATATTTCTGCTTAGATTGTCTGCCAGCATGTTTTCCAATCCTGGCAAGTACTGTGCTTGAAGTTCGATTTGCCATTCCAGAGCCAAGTTCCAAAGAGTCATGGCTAGTCTGCACAAGGGGTATGAATGTGTTCCTCCTTGTTTGTTTATGTACCACATTACTGTGGTGTTGTCTGTTCTTATCAGTAATTGTCCTGGATGCAGGAAGTCCTTGAAAGCTGTAATTGCATTTATTACTGCTAGCATTTCTTTTTGATTGATGTGAAGGTGCTTTTCCTTTTGAGACCATTTGCCCTGAATGCACCTGTCCGTCATGTGCGCCCCCCAGGCGTAATCTGAGGCATCTGTTGTGATGACTTGATTTGCTTGAGGCTTGCTGAATGGAAGACCTGTATTTGCTTGACATGCTTGGGCCCACCATAGAAATTCCTTTTGCAAACATGGAATTATTGGTATTATTGTTTCCAAACTGTGACTGTGTTGAGACCATAGGTTTTTTAGGTACCATTGAAGTTTCCTCATATGCAGCTTTGCACATGGGATTAGAAGAATGCAAGATGCCATGAAGCCCAGAGCCTGCAGGATTTTCCTTGCAGTAAGCCTGGTACAATTTGCTAGTATTTTGAAGTACTGAGTTAGTTGCCCCTGTTTTTCTGGCGTAAGATAGGCCATCTGGGTGTTTGTGTCCAAGTTGGCACCCAGGAAAGGTATTTTCTGAGATGGTGTTAGCCTGGATTTCTCTTTGTTGATTGTGTATCCCAGAGAATGCAGTAACCATGTTACATAAGCCAGATGTTCCAGAAGTATGTGCTTGCTGTCTGCTTGGATCAGGCAGTCGTCCAAATAAGGGTAAATTTGTATCCCTTGAAGTCTGCAGTAGGCAATCACTGATGCCAGGCACTTTGTGAATACTCTGGGCGCAGTAGATAAGCCAAAGGGCAATGCAGAGAATTGATAGTGGATTGAACCTGCAAGAAATCTGAGGTATCTTCTGCAGCTTTGTCTGATTGGGACATGCAGGTATGCCTCCTTGAGGTCCAATGCTACCAGCCAAAACTCCTTGCCCAGCATGGGAAGAAGCTGCTGTAATGTGAGCATCTTGAATTTTGGTACGAGTAAAAATGTGTTTAGGATGGATAAAATTTGTAGTTGTGCCGCTGCCCTTTGATTGTGTGGCAGGTTTGGCATGCCTCTCATTTTTGGAAGAGTGTGGAATTGAAATTTGTAGCCTCTGTTTATAATGTCCAAGATCCATTTGTCTGTTGTGACAATATGCCAATTTCTTGCAAATAATGCTAGCTTTCCTCCCAAAGGTGCTGCCAGCTGAGACCTGCTTGGCATGGAAATGAGGGAGTCATTGGGTTTGTTTCCTGTATTGTTGTGCACTGTCTTCGCCACCTCTTGGTGCTGGAGTTTGCCATTGTCGGCCTCTATATGATCCTTGTGATTGCCCTCTGCCCCTTGTGAGTCTGTATCTACCTCTTTGGGGCTTGTCAGTGGCTGGAAATGACCAGTTTTTTGAAGGCCAATTTCTGCTAAAACGTGGTGGTTGGACCTGTAAAAAAGCTTTGACCATTTGCATAGATTTGGCTTTTTCTTCCATTTTCTGTAATATCTCCTCAGCATTAGTACCAAACAGCACATCCTTTTGTAAAGGAGCATCTAAAAGTTTAGCTTTCACATGATCAGGCAAATTTTGTTCCCTAAGCCAGGCATGTCTGCGAATGACTGATCCTGTAGCAGCCGCTCTACTTGAGGCCTCCAGGGCATCATAGCCACATTGTAAAGTGTGTTTACCCACTTGCTCTGCACTATGCATCATATCCTGCAACTCCTTCAAATCTGGTTGCTCAGGTTGAGACATTTTATTCCTTAATTGTGATAACAGGAACTGTTGATATTTAAGCATATGAAACTGACAATTTAAGGCCCTCATGGCTAGGGTGGCCGAGGTATATACCTTTTTTCCCCACCTTTCTAAAGATCTTGACTCTCTTTCGGCAGGAAGTGGATTCTTGGCAGTAGAGGCCTTCAATCCCTTGGGGCCTTGAGAAATGGTTTCAGGGTCAGCATTATGGCTTTTGTAGAGAAATTGGTGAGAGTTAGGAACTCTGTAGTACCTATCAGGTTTGACTGGTGCAGGAGGCAGGGAATCCGGGTTAAGGCAAGCCTCCGAATAAACATCATCAAGTATGTCCAAAACAGGAGGTATCGTCAGAGGTCTGTGTTGAGGTAACAAAAGAAATTCCCTAAGTCTTTTCTTGGAATCGGAAAAGTCTTGGCCTTCCCAGTGGAAGTGTTCCCTTAAAGTGTGCAAGGTTTCCCCAAAGGAAAAATCTTCAGGAGGAGATACAGAAGGAATGGACTGCTCTGCATCCGAATCCTCAAAAGGGGAGTAAGAGTGTTCCTCTACATCAGAATGTTCTGATAAAATGGAGCCCTGATCAGAAGAGGGAGAATCTTCCTCCACTCTGGGTCTCTTGTCTGGAGGGGGTTGAGAACCCCTGATAAGAGTAATTAAATCCTCAGCCATTTTAAGCATCTGTTTTTTAGGCATGGGGCCTGGAGATGGGCCCTGTGCAACAGGCCTCTTGGGATGCCTGGCTGCTTTGGATTTAGTAAAGGCCTTAATAGAAAAAGAAGATGAGGGTCTAAAGACACCATGGGTGGAAGTGGACCTATCCACATTAGGAGGCTCAACATTAGCAATGGCTTCGGTTGTTGTAGTCTGGGAAAGGGCCGAGGTACCTGCGGTCTCGGGTACAGAGGACACCGCCAAAGGAGTGTCGTCGGTAGTCAGGGACTGCAAAGGCGTCCCGCTGAGAACCGGACCACGTGTAGCCTGTTTTGGCGTGGTGTCGGTGGGGACCGCGGCCCTCGCATGTCGGTCCTTGTGTTTTTTGGACAAAACGGTAGTCGGAATTTCCGACGACATTTTATAATCAAAGGCTTTACCAAAATAGTGTTGGGCGAACTCCGCCCGACGCTTAATAGTGCGTTTATTGAAAGTAGCGCAAAAGCGACAGCCCGAGACGTCGTGGTCTGGGCCTAAACAAGGTATGCAGAGGGAATGGAAATCCTTATGCGGTATTTGCTTCCCACAAGAAATACAATTATTAACTTTTTCTGACATCGGTCTGAGGCAAGAAAAAAGTTTCTCCAACGGGGTACTTAGCTTTAATGAAGACTTCGGTTTCCAATTTTTCATAATTCAGGAGCTGGCCGACCGGCACTTGCGAACTGCTTCTGCTTCGGGCACCGCACGGCAAAAAAGACTGAAGAACATGGCGTCGGCTGTGTCTTATATACTCCGGCCTCAGTGACGTCAGGAGAGAAAGCGACAACAACCGCCGCCGGACCTAGACTTTGGAATTCGGCCGACCGAGGACCCGCCTGATGGCAGAGAACCCATCTGTGATTACTGCAACTGTATGCACGATGAACATCATGTAGTTATACGTTTTCTAAAGGCTTCTAAATAAATGTCTAACTGTGGGCAGCAGTGCCCTGTGGAAGTCACAACTCTGTGACACCAAGAACTGATTTCTAATCTACTGCTTGCCAAAGCAGATATTCACAGATTCAAGGTGTCTTAAGACAAGTCTAGAACAAAAGTTGTGAACAAGTGCATCTATCAGCACAAAACCAGCCAGCATGCTAAAAGAGAAAAGTGTTCAGTACTGCAGCTTGCTTCACTCATCTGCTATACCCATAGCGAATAAAAAAAAACAGGTACAACTAAAATAGGCTGTAGAGTACAGTTACAAGCAGGGTGGACCATCTCTCTCCCAAGTAAGGATGCCTCCTGTTCTACTGAAATATCTTCATGTCTTCTGATACATTATCAGTAGAGTTTAGACAGCTATCCCAGGCAGTACACTCCTCAACTGTCCAGAATTTTGCATAGTAACTAGATTTTTACCTCATGTTTTGGTCTGTTCCTCATAAAATTTGTGATTTTCTGGCAAATCACTGAGGACTGAAGACACTAAAAACTGAAAGACATGCCTATTTCAGAGTTCATACCCTTCAGAAAATACAGGCTAATGCAAAACCTGTTATTCTACCAATTTTCTAAGTTTATAAGAGCAACATTTAAAATCTGCCCCTGATTTTGGGCCTTTGCCTTCTTCTTATTTCTGTCTTTGTTCAGAATTCTTAAATTAAAGAGGTTGAAAGGCATGTCAAGCAGGTGTACTTCACTAATTTTTACACAACAACGTGGCATCACTTAAGTGATTCTACAGTGGTAAAGTACTGCTTTACTTTGCTTTCATAGAGTTCATGGATTTGGGGAAGGTTTGATTCTGACCTCTGATTATTGGCTAGGCTTGTAATAGTCTGCAAACTAATAGCCTAGTATGAAGAACAGTGAAATTGTCTGAAAGTCACTTATATGGTTCTTTCTTGTTTACAGTCTGGTAAAGTAACCAAATAGCAGATTTAAAAATATATAGCACAACACTGACTTTGTAAATTGTGAGAGTGAAATTACTGTCATACGTAGCACCTGCAAATGATGATGGAACTTGTTAGACTGTTGGAAAGAACGAACTGATGCTTGCGATGTGGTTATCACTTCATAGAAATTACAGTGGATGTGTTCAAACACTAGGCTTTTAACAGAATTGCTGTTCTTAGTTCAGTCAATGCCAAAGCCCAAAAACCTTGTGAAGTTCAGTGAGTTACAAATGCAGACACTGCAGGCTGGGTCGGATATAGAGAAGGGTCAATAAGATCACAGGCTTCCCACCGTAACCTTCTTAGAATTCAGCACTTTACAATGAACTGCTCCGCCTGCATTTTCAATGGTAATCGGCTTGGAGATGGCTAAGAGATTCAGTACCAAGTATCTGATGCTGACTGTTCGGAATTCAGAGAAGGAAGGAAGGAGTGCACATTTTACTTTCAAGTATTTGGTGCGGGGATCCTGCTTTATTCAGGTAGAGACAAATACCAATAGAAATTCTTGACGTGAAAAAAAAAAAAATATATATATATATATATATATATATATATATATATATATATATATATATATATATAAATAAACAAACAAATGCATACATACATACATGGATTTTAAAAATATAAATGTGTCTTGTCTGTGGTTTAAAACTTCAAGTACCTGTTTAAGAACATAAGCACTGTTCTTGGTGTGAGTGGTGACCCTTTCCATGTTTTCTACAAGAGGAATAGAGGACTAAAATATGAAGTATGTACAAGACACACAAGACAGTTTGGCGTGCTGGTACTGAACAACCCTTAAGACTATTACAACAACATTCAGCAGTAAAACTCTGCTACGTAACATGCAGCACGCAGTAAGGGGGCTTTTAGTGAAGGAGCTTCACTACCAAAAATACAGCAGTAGATGCTGGACGAGCTTTGGATCTAAGGTATAGGGCACTGGTCAGGAGGACAGGCCTCACCAGGCACATGAACAAGGACTATGTGTGCAGAGAACATGATCACCAGTAAACAGCAATTACACGTCTCATGAAAATGAATGCAGCCTTGAGCACTGCAACATCCTGCAGTCATAAGGTAGAGTAATCCTATAGAGCAAATAAAAATGTGAAGACCTGTGCCTTTCCTTCTGCAGCTGATTAGTGTGTAGACTTGGAAACCCATGGCTGCTCTTTGCTTCACCGTAGCAACAGCCTGATCTCCTGATGTGTGAATGTGTACTTGTGGTGACATTTTTTCAGATTTTAATCTCACAGTTTCCAAGATTTACATTTTGTCTTGTCATACTTCCTTAATTACTGGAAGGAAATAATACTAACTTCCCCACCCTTCATGTGAACTAAAATGCCATGAGATGCACACATACAGATATGGAACTTTCTGTACAAAATGTAAGCAGTGGTATTTAACATCTTGTTGAAGATGTAGAGGAGCATATGTTTGTACTCTACAATGCCAATCAATGGGAAAAGTTAGTAAGTTTATTGCTGTAGGCCACTACCATAGATGTTAATCCTAAATGTAGAACATAGGCAAACACCAACATTAAATGTTGCTGGCTAATCTCAAGTACACACTGGTGTGTGGGGGTCTGTATTTGTGTGAAAGCTGGAAGGAAGGTTAGGTTAGTTCTAAGCAATGACCTCAGGACACTAGTTACAGAAGTTCATGACTGGGCATGGGCTTTACTGCAACACTTTGCAAAAAAAGTGAACCTGCAGCTTAAATTTTATTTGAACGCTCATGGCAGATTCAGATCGATATCAAGACTGCCTTCTTCTTCTCAGAGTACTGTATAAGGACTGAATGAAGAAAAAGGATACAATTTCAATAGCTTCTTACCAAGCTCATCAAGCCCCCTGCACTCCTATGTGGGAATAGGGCTGCCAACCATCCAGAATTATTCTGGACTGTCTGGAATTAAGGGACAATGCAGGAACATTCACATACATTAACTGCATGTGTATATACATGTGTAAAACTTTTGATTTGTCACACTTAGATGGCAATGAGTTGGTTTCCCTAACCTGAGATCTGCTTTAAGAAACTTGTGTCAGGTCCCAAGAAGCTATAGCTTCGATAGATTAAGTCATTTTTTGGCACTTTTGTTCTTCCAGCTTCCAGATGAGTTTGAACTTTAGTGGAGGGTGAAGTTACGGCCTGTAGTATGGCTGCTTCCAGTATGACACGTGCGAGTAGTTGTGGAAGTACTAGCCCATGTCCTGACAATGAGTTCAGCAAGCATCAGTCACAGCTCATTACTAGATATGCTAGCAAAGAAATGGCTGACAATTTTAGCGAGCAAAAGAAGTGTACACATTTGGAGGAAGTTATGGCTTTACTTAGCCAAGGCAGAGAAGGTATGGGCAATCCTGTGATTACTTTAGAACAGCGGCAGATGTGATCTGACATTTGTGCTGCTTGGCTTTAACTGTATCAGCAAATATGATTCTATATTAGCTGTTAGGACTGCAGCTGTAATATGGATAGAGGTGTGTGGGTGTACAGGATTTCTAGCAAGAAGGTTCTTGTGCACATGTTGCCCTAGTGATGTAATAACATAAGCTTTATGACCTTTATCTTAGCAGTAGACATTACTTTTTATAATGGTAAGATGTGCATTCAAAATGAGGATAGGAGTCTTCAACTGTTGTAATTATTGTCTTCATATTGGCACTTTTCATGTACAACCAACAGCAAAACATTGTTTATATTATTCAGTATTTATTTATTGTATTACTTGGAAACATACTTAAATATTTTAACAAAAGTTAAGAATAAATTGGATGATAAAATAGGTTGCCCATCTTCTTGTATATTGGATACGCACAACCTAGAGATCTCAGCCAAGTTTTTTTGGAATTGCATATTGACTTTTAGAAAGCAGTCCCCATTAAAAATTCCTGCAGTGACAGACTTAAAAGAAAGCAAAAACTATTTAGACCATTATACAGAAAATCCATTTCATAAAAAAATCTATAGCCATAAACCATTGGAATATGGTGATTTTTACTGAAATTCTATCAGGCAAATATGTATAGATTCATAGGCAAGTACTAGGCTAGCTGCCCTTGCAGGACATTTTAAGCAGAGCCAGTTTCCATACTTTGGTTTGAATTAACCTATCCCATTTTGTGTAAGATTGGCCTTGCCCATCCCATGGTTGATAATTGTATATTACCCCTAGAGAGAGTAATTGGGATCATACTACAGATAATTTGAGGGGAACCATGCATGGAATAAAGCACTTAGGAACTGCCACTGTCCAGTAGTAGTACAGGGGGGAGACCTAGGGTACATTTTCTATTACACATTCATAGATCCAAGTTTCACTTTCAACATTGTTGAATCAACAAAATCTAAAGCTTGTGTGGAAACAGGTAGGGTGATGAAATTACCATGGTGTTAAGCAACAGAAAGCAAATATGTAATCCAGAGGCAGCCTGGTGTCCAGCTTTATGCCCAGTAATGCACGCACAGTATGATGCTTAAGAGACCAGCTTTTTATTGTCATATTTTGAAGAAACAAATGACAAGAAATTCATCTTGAGAATGGAAAGAAGCTCTGAAAGTTAATCATTTTCAAACTTGCCTAACCTTCCAGCTGCTTCATATTGCTTGTTGTACTGTCCCGTCTATGGTGGTAGACTTTGGAAGAACCTGACATATTGAGACTGTAACAGCTTGCTGTCTTTATGATTTATTAGACTTATTCATACTATCAAATTATGGTATTTGCTTTGCACTGCATTTTTAATTTGAAGCATCACGGTAACAGTAGCTTAAATTGTAGCTTGAGTTCAAACCTTATATTTGGCACAATACTGTACAATACAGTAACATACATATTGTAAAAATTACTTCATCATAATAATCGCTTGATCATCTCTGTTCAATTTAAATATTACTAAGCAAAATTTTGCACGTCGAGTACCTTTAAAATTACACACATTTTGCTTTCATGTACATGTCCAGAATTTTTGACATGAAAAGTTGGCAACCCTAGAAGCACAGTCCCCCTTTACATGTAAGGTACTGAGCAAACAGTTTATGCACAGCTTGTATGCTTTCCTATAGTCAAGGCCTCATGGATCCTGACTAGTCCAGCATCTTGTGCTATCAAAAGTAGTGAGATAGCCCTTATTTGGGATGCTAATGACCTTACAGAGATATCAACAAAACTATTCTGCCTTGCTCCCCTTTGTCTCTTGGCAGCATTTCACACCATGGCCCATTAGATCCTGTTTACTGCTCTTTGTTAACTAACTTAACTAGTACTGGACAAAGCCCAGGTACAGAGGGGTCCTGAGAAGAAAAGCTTCACTACCAGTTGTAAGTCAGGTAATACCATAACTAGACTATGTTAACTTTCCTTTAAGTCATCGCACGCCCATACAGACAGGAAGAATCAAAGTAATGACAGAAGGTCCGTTTTCACTGCCATCTCTAGTTACAATCTGATTTGCCTTTTAACTCTTGAGCTGTGTACAGAAGGTTTCATTAGCTAGTTAATTCCTTGAGATACTCACTTATGTTTTGGATCTGTATAGAGTTCCATCTTCGATCACAGCTTTTCATTGTGTACACAGATTCACTTGAAGATGTTTTATGAAAGAATGGTATAAAGTGCCACTGTTATGTTTCTAACACCTAACTGTATCTCTCCTTCTATGTATTTGCCAGTTCTTAACTCTTCTGAGGGCAGCTTGGATAGGACTGCTGCCCACGATCAACTATGTGACATCAAGGCTGTCAGCATCTCTGCTCCCAGGTTTAAACAGACGACACCTTTAGACCGCAAAATGAATGTATGAAAACCAAAGAAGTCGGTGTTTCAATCTATATTAGAGATAAATTCACCTCACATCTAGACTGGACAATCCATGAAGTTACTCCAGGTCCAGGTTATGGTGGGTAAGACCCCCATTCAAGTCCTAGCCAGTTATAGATCTCCCTCCATGGATCATGAAACCTACAAAGCCTACTTAACCAAACTGAAGACAATCCAAGTTTTACCGAACACACTGGTTATAGGGGACTTCACTTATCCCACCATCAACTGGGAAACCTACTCTAGCCCAAACTTGCTAGCAGAAAAGTTCCTTGACTTTGTGAACTCAAATGCCCTGGAGCAAATTATCCATACCAAGACAAATGGTTCGCTTGGAGAAACCAAATGAGGGCCCAAGACCGAGTAGACAATATCCAAACAGTTTATTCGATAACAAGCACACAGAATCACTTGATAAACCCATGGAAATGATCCATACCCCGACAAGAGGAACAAGGATTCTAGATGTGGTCCTCACCAACATGTCAAACAGGTGCACTGCTGCAACTGTTGGACCCTCATTAGTTAAAACTGACCACAAATCAGTCACCTTCGAACTGATACAAACACCAGAACTCATAAAGGGTGAAATCAGACTAACAGAATTCACCAAGGTAAAGTATACCTGTCTAGGTGAAGGTATAAATGCATTCCAAGCCTCACCCCAAGCTGAAAAGTACAGTTGTGTACACTTACCATAAATGTAGATGTTCGAGTGTATTCACTGTTGCAGTCATCACATTTGGGTTATCTACTTTCAGTAGCCCTCAGTCGGCCTGATTATCAAAGTCTTGGGTCCTGCATCGGTTGCTGCCTCATCTTCCATGATGTCAGGTAGTCAGAGGTATAAAGCATGCAGCCGACGCCACTGCATCAGTTTTTCTTGCCCCAGATGTCATGTGCCCCCCTAATGGGGAAGCAATTAAATATAAGTATGCAAGGTTATACCTCCAACAAAAAAGCAAATGCACCAAAAAGCTTTTAAGCATAGTAAATGAGACTAGAGGTATAGCCAAAAGAAGTCAGGGGGCTGGAGGGAGGGTAACCCGGACTGCAACAGTGAATATACTTGAGCATCAACATTTATGGTAAGTGTACACAACTGTACTATGTTCTTCGTGTTTCACTGTTGTAGTCATCACATTTGGATAGATTCCAAAAGCTATGGATAAGAGGAGGAATTTAGATAGCATTAGGACCAGCTATAAGTCCCTGCGAGACTGCAGTGGCAAAACCAGCTCTGGATTTAGAGAAAATAGGCAAATGGTACTGCTTAGTGAAAGTATGTACAGAACTCCAGGTAGCAGCTTCTAGGATGTCCCTGGTAGGGTCACCTCTGAGAAAGGCTGTGGAGGTAGATGCTGGTTGAGTGCGGTCTTATCCCCTGTGGGATAGGTTTTCCATGGTGCTTATAGCAGAAATGAATGCAATGGCCTATCTATTTAGAAATGATTTGCATTGAAATGTCCTTCCCCTCTGCCCCTGCAGCAAATGCCACCAGCAGCTGTTCAGATTTCCTTTGAGGTTTAGTCCTGTCCAAGTAAATTCTAAGTTGTCTGTGCACATCTAAGGAGTGCAGTATCCGTTCCCCTTTGTTCTGTGGATTGGAAAAGAAGGTTAGCAAATGAATGGACTGATTAAGAGCCACACTGGATACCACCTTGGGCATGAAGGAGGGGTTGGTCCTGAGGGACACTCTGTCCGCATGAAAGATGATGAAAGGCTCCACTACCATAAGGGCCTGTAATTAAGATACCCTTCTTGCTGAAGTGACTGCTAAAAGGAAAGCTGTTTTCCAAGAAAGGAATTTTAACTCTGCACTTGCAGCAGGCTCAAAAGGAGGTAGAGTGAGTTTTTCCAATACAAAGTTAAGGTCCCAGGCTGGAGTTTTGGTCCTCCTGGGTGGTCTTCAGTTTTTGGCCCCTCTGAGGAACTGCTTGAGCAGTGGATGAGAGAAGAGGGGTGGTTCTGTGTTGTAATGAGCTGAAATGGCTGAGGCATGAATTTTGATGGAGGAAAAAGAAAGACCCTTGTGAAGCATCTCAGTTAAGTATTGAAGAATCTGAGGTAAATTGGGCGTTGCTGTGCCCATCCCTTGAGTTTGGTTCCAGGAATAGAATCTTTTCCATTTTTCAGCATAAGATTTTCTAGTACTAGGCCACCTTCCCTCCAAAATGACATCCAACACCTGTTTACTGAGGGATGGTAATGGAGATGTCAAGCAATTAGCCAGGCTGCCAGGTTCAGGGTTTGAAGTTGAGGATGCAGAATCTGGCCAGCCTGCTGGGACAGCAGGGTAGGGGTCGGAGGCAGGTGCCATGGTGCAGGCAGTGACACACTGCGCAAGACGGGGTACCAGTGCTGGTGTGGCCAGTCTGGTGCAATCTTTAGTAGTACTTTGGAGAGGGGAGGCACTGGAGGAAAGGCATAAACTGATAGATTTTTCCAGTTGAAGGACAGGGCATCCACTTTCCAAGCTTGTTTGTGGGGAGTCCTTGTGCAGAATTTGTCCAATTGGTAGTTTTGGGGGGGAAGCAAACAGGTCTATATCTGGGCTCCCCCATTTGTTTATCAACATGTTGAAAGTCTTTCGTTCCAGTTTCCACTTGTGTGGGTCCATGAGATGTCTGCTTAGTTCATCTGCCAGTGTATTTAGCTTTCCTGGCATGAATGGAGCCTATAAATGCACTTGGTAGCTCAAGGCTGTGTTCCACAGAGCCATGACTAGTCTGCAGGGGGGTATGAATGGGTCCCCCCTACTTGTTTATGTACCACATAACAGTGGTGTTGTCCGTCCTTACCATTAATTGTCCTGGAAGAATGTGGTCCTTGAAGGCTGTCAGAGCATTCTGTACAGCCAACGTTTCTTTGTGATTGATATGCAGGTGCATTTGACTTGGGTTCCATTTGCCTTGAATGCACTTCCCTGCCAGGTGAGTCCCCCCATGCATAATCTGATGCGTCTATTGTTAGCATTTGGGCCGCAGGGAGTAGAGTGAATGGTAGTCCCTTGTTTTGGTGGCAGGCCTCTGCCCACCAAAGGAACTTAACTGTAGGCAAGGTATGATAGGAATCATTGCTTCTAGATCCTGCGAATGTTGACACCATAGGCATTTTAGATACCATTGTAGTTTCCTCATATGCAGTCTTGCATATGGAATTAGGAGAATGCAGGAGGCCATGAACCCCAACGCTTGCAGTATTTGCCTTGCAGAAAGCAGGGTTTCTGTGGCCATTAGTTTGAAGTAAGCTGTCAAATTAATTTGTTTCTCTGGCGTGAGGAAAGCCATCTGGTAAGCTGTGTTCAAGCTTGCTCCCAGGAATATAATTTGTTGACAGGGTACCAGCTGTGATTTATTTTCGTTTATGATGTACCCCAGACAAGTTAGCACCTTTTGTACAAATGCCAGATGATTCAGAAGTATGTCCTGGCTTTCTGCCTTAATTAGACAATCGTCCAGGTATGGGTATATTTGAATATTTCTTTGCCTACAAAATGCAATGACTGGAGCTAGGCACTTTGTGAATACCCTGGGCGCAGTAGATAAGCCAAAGGGCAGTGCAGAGAACTGATAGTTCATGTAGCCTGCTTTGAAGCGTAGGTAATCTTCTGCAAGATCCCCTGATTGGGATGTGCAGGTAGGCATCCTTTAAATCCAGTGTTGCCAACCAGGCATCCTTGCCTAGCATAGGAAGCAACTGGTGAAGAGTTAGCATCTTGAAGTTTGAGATCATCAAACGGTGTTTAGGACAGAAAGGTCAAGGATAGGACGCCATGAGTTGTCTTTTCTGGGCACCAGGAAAAGTCTTGAATAGAAACCTTGTCCCTTTTCCTCTAATGGTACAGTTTGAATAGCCCTTATGTTTAAGAGAGAGAGTACTTGCTTTTGAGCCTCTGCCCACTGATTTGGGCGTAGATCTGGCCAAACGTTTGGGGTTGGTAACGTGTAGAAGTGAAATCTGTATCCTTGGGAAACTATATTTAAAACCCATTGGTCCTGGGCAATTAGTTCCCAGTTTTTTGTCTGCAGAGCAATCTTTCCTCCTAAAGGAGCAGTCAATTGAGAAGGGCTTGGAAGTTTTAAAGTTAAGTCATTGAGACAGTTTACTATAGGGGGGAGTCTAACTACTCCTTGATTTGGAAGTGAGACCCCCCCACTGCTTAGTCCTGTGCATACCTTGGGACTGAAGCCTGGGTGTTCTGCTGGTTCTGGTTTTGGACTGAAGGCCTGCAAGAGGTAGGAAAGGACCAATTCTTACAGGGCCAATACCTACTATATCTTGGAGGCTGTAACTGTAGGACATCTTATAACACTTTGCATAGATTTAGCTTTTTCCTCCATCATTTTCAGTACTTCTTCTGCTTTGTTGCCAAACAGGTGGTCCTGATTTAAGGGAGCATCCAGCAATTTAGCTTTAACATGATCTGGCAAAGATTGCTCCTTAAGCCAAGCATGCCTTCTAAGTACAGACCCAGTGACAGCAGCCCTGCAAGATGCCTCTAGTGAATCAAAACCACATTGCAAGGTATGTTTTCCAACTTGTTCAGCAGAATGCATTAAATCCTGTAAATCCTTACTTTCAGCACAGCCAGGAATCAACATAATTTTCTGTTTAAGCAATCCAATAATATGCTGCTGACACTTTAACATATGAAACTGACAGTTTAAGGCCCTAATGGCCAAGGTTGCAGAAGTGTACACGTTCTTACCCCATCTATTCAGTGCCCTGGAATCTCTATCAGAGGGGGTAGGATTTTTGGCAGTAGTAGCCTTAATGCCCTTGGGTCCCTGTCAAATGGTCTCAGGATTCGCAGTAGGATTTTTAAAAAGGAACTTGTGAGAATCAGGAACCATGTAATATCTATCAGGTTTTCTGGGAGCAGGAGGCAAAGAATCAGGGGCCAAGCTAGATTCCGAAAAGGCATCATCAACAATGTCCAGTACAGGGGGGATAGCTAAAGGCCTGTGTTGTGGTAGGAGTAAGAAGTCCCTAAGCCTCTTTTTAGAATCAGAGTAATCCTGGCTTTCCCAGCGGAAATGCTCCCTAAGAGTATGCAGAGTTTCACCAAAAGAGAAATCCTCTGGAGGGGAAGCAGAGGGAATAGAGTCCTCTGCATCAGAATCCTCATAGGTAGATGAGGGTAAATCCTGGTCATCAGAGGAAACAGAAATTCCAGAATCCTGATCAGAAGTATCATAGGCAAATTCAGTCCTAGGTCTCTTAGAGGGAGAAGTTTGGCTTCCCCTGATTAAAGTAATAAGGTCTTCAGCCATTCTTATCATTTGTTTTTTTATGCATAGAGGCCTGACCATGCGGTCTGGCCATCGGTTTTTTTAGACATGGTTCGAGTTTTAGGCCTTGAAGAAGAAGTCTGCATCTGTTTAATATGCTATTCAGTAGGCCTGAATACACCCTCAGAAGCCGGTGCCTGCACAGCGGCTCTGGACCCATCCAAGGTAGAGACATCCGCAGGTTCCACAGTTGAAGCATCTCGCGGCATACCAGACTCCGAATGGGTCCCAGTAGAGATCTGCGAATCTGAAGTAGCGGGTATCAGGGGTTGCGAAAGTGCCTCACTGAGTACCGGTGAACTGGCGACTAGCTTAGGAGAAGTGTCGTCGGCAGCTTTGGACCTAGGCAGCCTGTCTCTGTCTTTATCTTCGCGTTTTTTCGGAATGTCGGTAGTTGGATTGCTTACCGAAGACATATCTGGATAACTGAACCAAGTACCAAAATATTTAGAAGCATAAATATACAGACAACGAATAGTTCGCTGTTTAAATAAGGCACAAAACCGACAGCGAGGTAGGTCGTGGTCAGGGCCTAAGCAAGGAATACAGTACGAATGAAAATCTTTATGAGGTATTTGCTTTCCACAAGTAATACAATTACTGACTTTTACTAACATCGGTTTAGAGCAAGAGAAAGTTTTCCCAATGGGGTACATAGCTTTAGTTGAAGACTTCAGTTCTGAAACTCGAAAACGAAAATTTCAGGAGTCAGCCGACCGGCACTTGTGAACTGCTTCTGCTTCGGGCACCACACAGCAAGAAAGAGTGATGTAATGGCAACAGCTGCATGCTTTACACCCCTGACTACCTGATGTCATAGAAGATGAGACAGCAACCGACGAAGGACGCCAGACTTTGATAATCAGGCCGACTGAAGGCTACTGCAAGCAGATAACCCAAATGTGATGACTGCAACAGTGAAACACAAAGAACATGTGGTAACTACACCGAAGCATACACTAAAGCCCTGTACAACCACTTGCATAAGTGTATAAACTCAGCTGTACCAGACAGAATCAAAAGCCACAGCCTCAAGTAAATTCAAGCTGCCATGGTGGACTTCCAGTATCAACAAACTCTACAATAAATACAAAAAGTTGGTTGTCCAAGAAAACAAAGACAATGACCTAACAATGGAAAATCACCCTCCTTAGTCTTAACATTCAAATAAGGCAACTTGTCAAATCCTCCAAAAGCTCCTGTGAGAGAAACCTAGCAAGTACTGCCAAGAATGACCATAACACCTTATCTCAGGAGTTGGCAGACCGGCACTTGCAAACTGCTTTTGCTTCGGGCACCACGCGGCAAGAAAGACTGGAGAAAATGGCATCGGCTGCATCTTTTATACCCCTGGCGCACTGACGTCAGGGAAGAGGCGACAGCAACCAACGCCGGACCTAGACTTTGGAATTCTGGCCGACTTGAGGGTAGCCCGCCAGCAGGATAACCCAAGAGTAATGACTGCAACAGTGAAACATGATGAACATCACCTTTTACAGCTATGTATGGAACCTAAAGGGAGGTCCTAAGCATGTGCAGAACTGGTGGCCAATAGTATCACACAAACTGACCCCACAGAGATAGCAAACATGCTAGCGGATAGGTATGGTGAAAATTTCACTCCCTTATCCCCACATAACTTACAACAAACTATCCCCCAAACTTCCCCCCACCTTACATATCTGAAGAGCAGGTCCTCAAAGTCCTGTCCAGGGCAAAGAACATGGCCTCTATGGGACCAGATGACATCCCAGGCTGCCTTCTAAACAGGTTAAAACATGAACTAGCATCACCACTAAGTACCCTATTCAATCATAGTGTAACCACAGGCTTTGCTTCCACAGAATGGAGAAAGTACAGTTGTGTATACTTACACTTGAACATCTACATTTATGGTATTCACTGTTGCAGTCATTACATTTGGGGTAATCTGCTGGCAAGTTGCCCTCAATCGTCTTGATTGACAAAGTCTTGGGTCCTGCATCGGTTGCTGTCCCTTCTTCCATGACGTCAGGTCATCAGGAGTATAAAACATGTGGCTGACACCATTACAATCAGTTTTTCTTGTCCCAGATGTCAGGTGCCCCCCAAATGGGGAGCAAAATATATATAATCTGTATATAATTTAAAACACAAAACATACATCTCCAAACAAAAGCAAATACACCAAAAAGCTTTTAATCATAGTAAAAGAAAGGAGAGGTATAGTTAGAGAAAAACAGGGGGCTGGAGGGAGGGTAACCTGGACTGCAACAGCGAATACACTCGAAATCTACAGTATGGTAAGTGTACACAACTGTACTATGTTCTTCACGTTTCACTGTTGCAGTCCTTACATTTGGGTAGAATCCCAAATCTATGGTTGGGAGGATGGGTTTATACAGCATTAGGAGCAGCTATAAGGCCCTGCAGGACAGCAGTGGCAAAGCCAGCTCTGGATTTGGAGAAGAGAGGTAAATGGTAATGTTTGGTGAATGTATGAACTGAGCTCCAGGTAGCAGCTTCTAGAATGTCTCTGTTAGGAACCCCTCAGAGAAAGGCTGCAGAAGTAGATGCAGCCCTGGTGGAATGAGATCTGATCCCCTTGGGGATAGGTTTACCATGGTGCATATAGCAGAAACGAATACAATGGCTTATCAATTTGGAAATATTCTGCTTTGAAATAGCCTTTCCCTCTGCCCCTGCAGCAAATGCCACCAATAGTTGTTCAGATTTTCTTAGAGATTTTGTCCTGTTTAAGTAGAATCTAAGTTGTTTGTGTACATCCAATGAATGCAGAATCCGCTCACCCTTGTTCTGTGGATTGGGGAAGAAAGTTGGCAGATGAATGGTCTGATTAAGAGCCACACTGGATACCACCTTAGGCATAAAGGATGGATTGGTCCTGAGAACCACCCTGTCCGGATAAAAAAATGAAAGGCTCCACTGCCATAAGAGCCTGTAGTTCTGAAATCCTTCTAGCTGAAGTGACTGCTAAAAGGAAAGCTGTTTTCCAAGAGAGAAATTTTAGGTCCGCAGTATTAGCTGGCTCAAAAGGAGGTAGAGTGAGTTTTTCCAAAACAAAATTGAGGTCCCATGCAGGAGTTGGTGCTCTCCTGGGAGGTCTTAAATTCTTGGACCCTCTGAGACACTGCTTTAGCAGAGGATGAGAGAAGAGGGGAGGTTCTGTGTTGTAATGAGCTGAAATGGCAGAGGCATGGATTTTATGGAAGAAAAAGATAGGCCCTTGTGAAGCATCTCAGTTAAGTATTGCAGAATCTGAGGAATATTGGGCATTGCTGTGCTTATTCCTTGTGATTGGTTCCAGGCACAGAATCTTTTCCATTTGTCAGCATAAGATTTTCTAGTACTAGGCCTTCTAGCCTCCAAAATGACATCCATCACAGGTTTGCTGAGAGATGCCAAGGGTGAAATTAGTTGATTAGCCACGCTGCAAGATTCAAAGTTTGGAGCTGAGTGTACAGAATTTGGTAGTTCTGCTGAGACAGTAGGTAAGGTGTCTGAGGCAGGTGCCACGGAGGAAGGTGTGACACATTGCGCAGGAGTGGGTACCAGTGTTGCCAAAGCCAGTCTGGAGTAATCCGAATCATTTTTGGATTGTCCTGTCTGACTTTTAGTAGGACTTTGGAGAGCAGAGGCAGAGGCAGAGGGGGAAAGCATAGACTGATAGAGCATACACTTTCCAAGCTTTTTTTGTGATGAATTCTTGTGCAGAATTTGTCCAACTGATAGTTCTGGGGTGAGGCAAAAAGATCTATGTCTGGTCTCCCCCATTTGCGTGTCAACATGTTGAAAACTTGTGGTTCCAGTTTCCATTCATGTGGGTCCATAATATTTCTGCTTAGTTCATCTGCCAGAGTATTTAGCTTTCCTGGCAGGAATTGAGCCTGTAGATGTATTTGATAAGTCAAGGCCGTGTTCCACAATGCCATGGCTAGTCTGCAATGGGGGGGTAGGAATGTGTACCCACCTGCTTGTTTATGTACCACATGACTGTGGTGCTGTCTGTCTATCAGTAGTTCTCCTGGATGAAGGTAGTCCTTGAAGGCTGTCAGAGCATTCTGTACAGCTAGCATCTCTTTCTGATTGATATTTAGGTGCATTTGATTTGTCCTCCATTTGCCCTGAATGCATTTCCCTGCCAGACACGCCCCCAAGCATACTCTGATGCATCTGTAGTTAGGGTTTGGGTGGCAGGGGTGGAGTGAATGGCAGTCCCTTGTTTTGGTGGCAGGCCTCTGCCCACCATAGGAACTCTAGTTGCAGGCAAGGTATAATAGGAATCATTGTTTCCAGTCTGTGACCATGTTGACTCCATAAACGTTTTGGGTACCACTGAAGTTTCCTCATATGCAGTTTTGTATATGGAATTAGAAGAATGCAGGAGGCCATGAACCCCAAGGCCTGCAGAAGTTGTCTTGCAGATAGCTGGGTTTTTGTGGCCACCTGTTTGAAGTAAGTCATCAATTGAATTTGCTTTTCTGGTGTAAGGTAAATCATCTGGGCAGTTGTATTCAAACTTGCACCCAGGAATGTAATTTTTTGAGAGGGTACCAGTTGTGATTTCTTTTCATTTATGGTGTACCCTAGACAAGTTAGAACCCTTTTTACAAATGCCAGATGCTTTAGAAGAGTGTCCTTGTTTTCTGCCTGAATTAGACAATCATCTGAGTACGGATAAATTTGAATATTTCTTTGCCTGCAAAATGCAATTACTGGAGCCAGGCACTTTGTGAAGACCCTGGGCGCAGCAGATTAGCCAAAGGGCAGAGCAGAGAACTGGTAATGAAAGTAGCCTGCTTTGAAGTGGAGGTATCTCCTGCAAGATTCCCTAATTGGGATATGCAGGTAAGCTTCTTTAAAGTCTAGAGGTACCAACCAGGCATCTTTGCCTAGCATAGGTAGCAACTGTTGAGTCAGCATCTTGAATTTTGGAATGTCCAGAAATGCATTTAGAATGGATAAGTCCAGAATTGGATGCCATGATTTGTCTTTTCTGGGTACCAGAAAAAGTCTTGAATAAAAACCTTGTCCCTTTTCCTCTTCTGGGACTGGTTGAATAGCCCCCATATTCATGAGGGACAGAACTTGTTTCTGAGCCTCTGCCCACTGATTTGGAGGCAGACCTGGCCATCCGTTTGGGATTGGCAACGTGTGGAAATGAAATCTGTATCCCTGGGATACTATATTTAAAACCAATTTGTCCTGGGTTATCAGTTGCCAGTTTCGTGCATGAAGTGCCAGCTTTCCACCCAAAGGGGCAGCCAAAAGGTAAGTACTTGATTGTAGAGGAAAGTCATTGAGACTGTTTACCACAGGGAGGTGCCTTGTTGCTCCCAGGTTTGGAGGTGGAGGCACCCCATTGTTTTGTTCTAAAAGTTCCTTGTGACAAACCTGGAGCCTTTGGAATGTCTGGATTTGACTTGAGCGGCTCTCGAGGGAACTGGAAAGGACCAGTTCTTAGTAGGCCAGTGCCTACTAAATCTGGGTGACTGCACTTGTAAGAAATCTTTCACATTTTGCATAGATTTAGCTTTATCTTCCATCTTTTTTAAAACTTCTTCAGCCTTATTACCAAAGAGACTGTCCTGTTGTAAAGGAGCATCCAACAATTTTGCTTTAACATGGTCAGGCAGATTTTGCTCTTTGAACCAAGCATGCCTTCTTATCACAGATCCAGTTACAGCAGCCCTGCAAAGAGGCCTCCAAAGAATCAAAACCACATTGCAAAGTATGTTTTCCAACTTGTTCAGCTGAATGTAAAAAATCCTGCAACTCTTTATTTTCCACACAGTCAGAGATCAACATCATTTTCTGTTTAAGTAAACCCATGACATGCTGTTGATATTTAAGCATATGAAATTGACAGTTTAAAGCCCTGATTGCCAAGGTTGCAGACGTGTAAACCTTCTTACCCCATCTATCCAGTGCCCTGGAATCTCTGTCAGAAGGGGTAGGATTTTTTAGTAGTAGAGGCCTTAACACCCTTGGGACCCTGAGAAATGGTTTTAGGATCAGCAGTAGGGTTTTTGAAAAGGAATTTGTGGGAGTCAGGAACCCTGTAGTATCTGTCTGGCTTACTAGGAGCCGGAGGCACAGAATCAGGGGTCATATTGGATACTGAAAAAACATCATCAACAATGTCTAGAGCAGGAGGTATAGCCAAAGGCCTATGCTGAGGAAGAAGAAAAAAATCCCTAAGTCTCTTTTTAGATTTCCCAGTGGAAGTGTTCCCTTAAGGTATGTAAAGTTTCTCCAAAAGAGAAATCCTCAGGAAGAGAAGCAGAAGGGATGGGATTGATCTTTTGCCTCAGAGTCCTCATAAGTAGGTATAGATAAATCCTGTTCAAAAGAAGATTCAGAAGAAATAGAAACCTGATCTGAAGATTCATAGTCAGTGCCTTGCCTAGGCCTCTTAGCAGGAGGGGGATGGCTACCCCTGATCCCTAAGGTAATTAAATCTTCAGCCATTTTGATCATTTGTTTTTTAGGCATTGGGGCCTGTACACATGGCCCAATCGTCATTTTTTTAGATACAGAAGTAGATTTTGGCCTTAGTTTTGAAGATGGTGTCAGTTTAATATACAAATCTTTAGGCCTGAAAACACCCTCAGAAGCCGGAACCTGCACAGCGGCTCTGGACCCATCTAAGGTAGAGACATTCGCGGGTTCAATACTTAAAGCATCTCGCAGCATACCGGATTCCGAATGGGTCTCAGTAGAGGCCTGCGAATCAAAAGTAGCTGGTATCAGGGACTGTGAAAGCGCCTCACTGAGTACCGGTGAACAGATATCAGAAGAAAGGTTATGACAAATGCTTTGGAAAAACATGTTGTGGATAATAATAATACATATATTTTTAAATTCAGAGCTGTTAGTGTTACATATGAAAATGCTAGAGGAGGGGATACAAATAATACCTTAGAAAATGAAGAATACAGTTGGATTTTAAGGTTTAAGCCTGACCCCACCCCCCCGGTTTAAATAATGCAATTAGTTTGAAACCTGTTTTAGTTAGGAAGCAAATGCGACTATAATAATTATTGCTTGTTTTTATTGTGATTGGATGGCTGTGTCATGTGTTTTAAATGCTTGCACTATTTAAATTGAATGTGTTTTAATATGCTACTATGAAGCACCGAGGAAGGGGAAACCCGAAAGCTTTGCTTGTTCTGTGCTTCTGCATTTTTACCTTGGATACCACTAATCTGAACACAGTTTACCACAGTGTTTTGTTTGTATATGTCACAAACCAAACACACACTATCAAAGTAGGTGATTCCATATCAACCAGCAGATCTGTTACCAGCGGGACTCCACAGAGGTCAGTGCTGGGTCCCTTACTGTTTGGTATATACTTCTCAGAGGTTCAGGTCAAAACTAAAGGGTTGTGGCTGACCAAGTTTGCAGATGACTGCAAACTAGGTGCAATCACTGAATCCCTAAATTATGTCAGTATACTCCAGGAGGGTCTCACACAGACCAGCAACATGTGTATTAGTCATGGTCTCAAACTGTATGCAAAGAAATGCATCATCATTCCCTTTGGCACAAATAATGTCCCCTCACACTATCAAATCAACACTAGCCTAATTACTCATGAAGTGGAAAGGGACCTAGGATCACAGGTTAGTTGACCGCAACCTTAACTTCGACCACCAAGTGTTTACCGTTATAAGGAAAGCTTTCCACATAGCACACTTGCTTAGTAAAGGCATCATCCTGAGAGCAAAAGACGTTATAACCCTCCATACTCGGCACTTATCCGACCCATAATTGAGTATAACACCTCATTCGGTAGGTACTATACTAAGCACCTACAGCAATTAGAGAGACCTCAGAGGTTTCTAACAAAGAAGATCAAGGGTCTTCATCATGTGCCTTACACGGACCGACTAAAATCCCTGGTACTCTGTATTGAATAGACTTCTTAGGAGAGACTTGCACCTGGCCTACAGAGCAACCTAAGACCCAAACCTAATGAACTAACTGCATATTTCTGTAAATCAAATGGGTTTAGGCCTACCTGTTCCAGGGAATTAAATATGGACTACGACTTAAATAGGACATGCTGGAGGGACAGACTTCTCTCTCAGTGACTGTCATGTCTTTGGAACAGGCTACCAATTCATGTCAAGCACCTCTATGAGACTGTTCAAGAGGAACCTCGATGAGTGGCTGGGGCACCATAAATTCTTACTAGGGACAGCACCCACAAACCTCCTGGACATGGGCAGTCATCACTAAATGCACTCTTGGTTATTGACTAATGGTATTACATTGGGTTGAAACGGCTAGGCTTAAAATGACCTCCAGGTCGACAGCCTAGTAATCTCCTATGATCCTATGACATTTGTACCCACATTACATGCCTCTGGCTTAATCTGCTATGACTGGATGTAACTCAAGGACCATCTTCTCACCATCTGAGGACTTCTGCAATGTCCATTACACGGGGCTTCGGGAGGCTGAACTTGAATGCCTCCAGTGGATGTAGAATCATAATACTATGTGTCCCTATTTATAACTGCAAGAATTATAGCTTCAAGCCTCTACATTATAAAAAAAAAAAAAAAAAAAAGGAAACTACAGCAGTACATTGAATGTTGAAATGACACTGCCATACCTCGGGGTAAAGGGAATCTTCTAAGAAATGTCAACTTCAGACTTTGTATATGTAATTCTACACTTTCAGTCATTCAGTTTTGCTATTACGGGACTCAGACTAATACGTTTCAAAATATCAAATGGTTACTGTTAAGTGACATCACTCATTTAGCACTGTGTAAGCACTTGATGCAGAGTTCTTTGGATGGGCACATTGAAAGAACTCTACTTTATGTTCAGGTCATTTGAACATGGATCCTTGTCTTAAAGAGCTGTTTCCACCCTATCAGCCTGCATGACTGCTTTACTCAGTTAACAGGGTGGTGCTGATGTCTCAGACTCTAGCACGCATTGTCCAACACCTGTGGAACTTACTCTCATGGCAAACATGGGAGAACATTACTGTGGCTGAATCCAACTGATCCCTGAATACTTGTGGCTTTCATCAAGCTTGTTTCCACACTTATAAACCGTATGCTGAGAACAGTCCTGCACTTCAGTACGGGCCATCGGTCTACTTCCATGCAGTGGAATTATTAAAGTAAATACTAGTACTCCCATACAGTGGAATTATTAAAGTAAATACTAGTACTCCCATACAGTGGAATTATTAAAGTAAATACTAGTACTCCCATACAGTGGAATTATTAAAGTAAATACTAGTACTCCCATACAGTGGAATTATTAAAATAAATACTAGTAATTCTATGCAGTGGAATTTTTAAAGTAAGAATGGCCTCAAACAGATACCCTATGCAGACAGTCTCAAAAACCCTCCAGCTTTACTCCGTCGCATATCGCCTACTCACAGGCGATCTCTGCCTAACATACAAAGCTGTGTTAAACCCAGAGCTGTTGGACATGCTCCACTTAAATAAATCTCCCTCCGAACTACACGCTGTAGGGACCTAAACCTTGACACCACAATAAACAGAACATGCTGGAGGGATAGATTCCTGTCCCAGAGACTTCCCATACTTTGGAACAGACTACCTATCTATGTCAAACAAAGCTCCTTATTAGTACTCTTTAAGAAAAATCTTGATGATTGGATAGAAAATAGGAAATTCACCCCGGGGATCACTTCTGTGGTTCTGCTCGACAGGGGCACAGGAAAATAATTTTCTTGGGTGGCAAAAGCCAGGGTACCTTTTTGGCTAGGCTTATATAGGCCCTAGGGCCAATAGCCTAGTACCTCCCTATGAACCTATAAATACTAGTACTTTCATGCAGTGAAATTATTGAAGTAAATACTAGTACTTTCATGCAGTGGAATTATTGAAGTAAATACTAGTACTCCCCTACAGTGGAATTATTAAAGTAAATACTAGTACTCTCATACACTGGAATTGTTAAAATAAATACTAGTACTTCTATGCAGTGGAATTAAAATAAATACTAGTACTTCAAAGAAGTAATGATTGCTTAAATCAGATTACTACTTAAAAAGACCAAAGGCTCCAAAACTAAAGGGCACTGAGAATATGAGCAAGCACTACACGGGTGCACTACTCTCATCAGGCTAGCTGTTAATCACCTTCAAAATGAATGCACCTCACATTAGAAAAAGGCATTCTGTAACACACTGTACCACTTGCATTTCCTATACATTTAAAGCAACACAAAAAAATTAATTAAAGGGTATTAATTCATTGGATATGGTGAGAATGACACATGACACAGTATTCTAGAAGTTCAGATCAGTGAAGAAAATAAACATTTCCCTAAAAGTTAGGTAAAAAGACATATAGGTTCACAGGTTCATAGGTTCATAGGTGTGTAATAGGCTAATGGCCCTGGGGCCTTTACAAACCTAGCCATAGGATTACCCTGGCATAGTGCCACCCGACCTTAGGTCTTTGTATATTTTCCCATCAGCTGGTGTTTGGCACCTGCAAACTTTACGAGTAAACATTTTAGCGGGAATGTCAGCCAACGGTCAGTGAAATTCTCAGTCTAATTATACAGCTTTCCTCAAGCTAAAGTACATTACCAAAACTGTACCATGGTTCAGAATGACAGAGTAAATGATGGGTGAGAAAGAGCGAGAGAGAGTGTGTACAAGTGTGCATTTGTGCATGTGTTTTGCTGGTGTGCAGAATATCAAATGTGCAAAACCTTTACAAATTTAAGATCAGTTCACATTAGTAACTTGTACAAAAACTGTTCAAATCAATCAGGGCAAGTTTATAGCAATAATCACAGCAGATTAAGTTTTGTCATTTGCAATAACAGTTATCAGAGAGGAGTATTAAATGCTAATTTTACTGTACTCACTAAAAGGTAATATGAAGAATTTAGCCAAATATCCTGCACTGCAATACTATGCTAAAAGTACAGTTTTGTACCTACCATAAATGTAGATGTTCGAGGATTCCATTGCTGCAGTCCTGACTATTGGGGTATAGTCGCTGTCAGCCCTCTGGGCCCCACAGTATAAAGAGAGCGTCGGGTCAGAGCGGGGGATGCGTCAGAGTGTCGCAGGCCAGCGTATGACGCGACGTCTATCACGCCATTTCTTTTTCCTTTTCTTGCCCCAGACTAAAAGAAAAGTCCCAAAAACCTGCAAAAAAAACATGTACAATACATACAATAATATATACAAAAATATACAAAAAGTAAACTCACCCACCACACCACCACAAGGAAGGGGGGGGAAGAGGGGAAGGAGGGAATGGAATCCTCGAACATCTACATTTATAGTCATTTACATACTACTCAGGTACGCCTTGTTCTCTTGCTTCCATTGCTGCAGTGGGTAGAATCCCAAAGCAGAGGTAAGGGAGGCTGGCAAATTATAAAGTAGTAGGAGCTGACAACATGCCACACTCAAAACGTACATGCCAAACCAAACAGCCAGACAGACTTAGAGTAGATAGGAAGGTGATATAATGAAGTATGAAAGTAACTCCAAGTAGCCAAGTAGCTGCTTCCCTTAGTTGCCACTTAGTTGCCCTTAGAAATGCTGTTGAGAATAGGGCAGTAGCCCTAGTGGAATGACTAATCCTCCTTGGAATCTCCTTGCCCATGATGGGAATATGCAAATGCAATGCAAAAAGCCAATCCACCTAGAAATAGCCGAAGGCAACAAGGCTGCCCTGAGACTCAAAAAAAAAAAAGAAACAACTGCTGAAAAAACCTGCCCTCCTTAATAGTCCTGCTTAAATAATGTTGAATTGCCTGTGTACATCTAAAGTTGCAAAATCTTTTCCCTTTATTTTGAGGAAAATGAAGCAAAAGCGGTTTAAAATGAATAGTTTGTTTTAAACATTAACTAGAAAAATACCTTAGGGCATAAAAGAAGGATTAGGCACGTGATCCTAACATATGGAATGATAAAGCAGAAAAGGGCCAAGGACCTGCAGGCCAGACACCCTTCTTTTAATTCGAGCACAGAAGTAATGTCTTCCATGAGTAATTCCATGATTCAAATTTCCTTTCAGCAGCAAAAGGTTGTAGCAAGGTTGTAGAGTGTTTGGTCCAACAACAAATTGAGTAAGGGCTCAGGAGTAGGGAGTGAGCGCCCAACATTGCTAACTAACTAACGATGGGAAAATGAGATGAAACAAAGGTGGGTCACAATCATAGTGAGCGCAAACCTTTGCAAGATGGAAGATGGAAGCAAGAAAGATTGATTGCTAATTCAAGAATAATTTGAAGAAGAACACTCCAAACCACAATCAAAAATTTCCAATTCTCTTTTGCTGCACTCCACAAATCAAATAAAGACTACTCCTTCTCCATGCACTTTCTTGGTACTCAGCCTTCTAGTTTCTGCATATACACAAAATTAAATTAGAAGTTGAGAGTAAAGATTGTTCACAGACACACTTTAAGCTGTGCTCAAGAAGTTTCTGTAATTGACAGAAGATTGAATGACAGCTGATGACAAGAGATTCTGCAGACACAGTAAAGGAATTGGAGGCTTCTGCCAGGCACCAGAGAGAGAGGGTGGGGAGGTACCTGCCGAGGCCAACGGATCTATCAGAATCAAAATTGGCCTGTCTTGTCTGACCTTTAACAGTACCGAGGGAAGAAGGAAGAGGTTGAAAGGCATGGGTTTTACCATTTTTGAAGACAGAAGACAAGAGGTCCAGGACACAAGTCATACAGGTTTGATGACTTGTGCCTTACTGTGGCATATCCTTTGGTTCAGTGGTTTTAGTGAGCGACCAGAGCATCTGGAGTTGTTCCCTGGGTGTAGTCAGTTTCCCCGATGACATCTCTGATTTTCGTTTGATCCACTGGTTGGATTGCTCTTGAAATGTTCTAGATCATTCTGTTAGTTGGGTGCTCCATCCACCTGAAGAGTTAGTTGCAGCTGCAGGCTGCTTGGCAGTCATCCATATTAAAAGCTTGCATAGCGGGCATTGATAATAACAGTTCCCCTTGCCAATGCTCGTTAGAATCATGACAGTTGTGTTGAGAATGTTCACTCTTGCTGTAAAAGTAATATAACTGACTTGTCAATGCTGTATTAAATGCAAACTGCTTGAATTGTATCCTGTTTCCTATGTAGTCCTGTATGTCTGGCAGTCCACTATGTACTTTCCATTTAGATGAGTAGATGTTGTAGTCTGGCAGGCCACTTGTCTTGTATCCACTCTCATTTAGATGAGCAAGTCGTTGAAGAGAGTGACATGTGTCGTGACATTCCTGAGCCCACCTGCTACAAGAACAGATTGAAGAGCTACCATTATAGGTATTCTGTAGTGCACCTGGCATTGCTGTTTGGCTACATTTAGATACCACATTGACAGAATGATATGCAGTTTATATTGGCCATATGCTGTTTTGCCATAACCCCTAATGTTTGAAGGACTGTCCTTACCCAGTTGATGTAACTGATGAGATAGATGGAAGTAGTGCCTGTGCTTGAAATTTGTCCAGGGCAGTAAAGGTTAAGTCTGGCTGTGCTATTCAGTCTCACACAGTGGCAGCACATGTTCTTTGGGTACTAGACTGGACTTTATTTCGGTCACAGAATACCCTTTGGCATCTAGCTAGAAACATACATAATTCAGTAAGCTGAACTACTTCTCTTAGGTTGGCCTCACAAAGTAGTTCAGGTAAGGTAGAATTTGAATCCCTCCTTGAGTGAGGATAGATATCACTGAGCCAGAGGAAGGTAGGATTTCCAAGCAGAGGATGAGCCAGTATGAAAAGAGAATTTGCCAATAAATTTCAGTTCAAAATTTCAGTTTTCCTGCCACTCGCATTCGAAGGCACTTAGCCTTAAGTGCAAAGTAGACAAGCGATGATGATTTCCCCAGATTCGATTGCCTGAGATAGGTAAGCTTATTGGAACAGAGAAAACTGCAGAACAGATTGAAAGTTGTTGAAGCAAAACAGTGTTGAACTTTGGTAAGCTTTGGTAAAAGCTTCTTTGGTACAAGTGAACCTATAGAATAAAAAGTGTTGCCCTTCTGATAATTTCCTTCTGGCTGAATGGACTGGCATGGTGGCCCCTGGGTGAAGTAACCCTAAATAAAATCTCCTCTGGCTTTGATAGGAACTGTGAACTGCTTTGCCTATTAACATTGTATGTAAATAAAATGATTGCTTCTTCTTCTTTTATGGTGAATGAGATCCTGGCATGAGTTTGTAAAATAATATTTCTCCAATTTTAAAGTTTTGGACTTGGCAGGATGATATCAGCTCTGCATTTTCTTTGAAAATTTAAAGTTGAGACTGCTTTACAAGAGACAGTCTTCCCCCTGACTGGAGAAAATGTGAATCTGAAAGCAGCTGAAAAACAGATCATTGAGACTGCCCCACGGGAAGCCCTACCCCTAGACTTCCACCACCTAGCCCTAGACTGAACTGATATGTAAGGCCCTAATCTCCTAGATTTCGCAGGCAACTTCATGTAGAGCTAACCCTAGCACTAGGAATTTAAGGGTTTGCAGCTGGCCAGCTTTGTCCTCCATTTTCTTTTTTACTTAAAACTTTGGCTTAAATGCACAGACCAAAAGCATTAAGCATCCAAGGTCCTCAAAATCCTTGTCTCAGCATAATTCTGATCATTCAACCTTGTACATGCCTGCTAAGAACAGAGAACACTGTAGCCAGAGCCGGTGAAATTTGTACAGCTGTACACCATCAAAACAACATGAGCTTAGAACCTTGTTCACTTGAGCCATGAACCAATGACAGCAGCAGCCACCGACTTTTACCTCCTACCTTCATAACTTCCTTTAGATTAGAAATTGTGACCCCAAATTCATAGTACACCTTATGTGAATCAGCCAATTTATTCAACTCTCATGGGGAGATGGAAGAAGTATACATTTTCTTGAACATCAAAAGGAACTGCCTCTTATAGGTGGGGATCAGGAAGTCAGGGTTCAGGAGCCTTTACACCTAGACTAAGCCCTCCCCTTAAATAGTTCCCCACCCTAAAAAGGACTCACCAACAAATATTTACACCCTCGGGCCTTTGATTCACAGTAGCTAATGGACCCCTAGGGCTTCCAAACAAAGCAGGGGCACAGGAATAAGCTCTGCAAAAAACTATCCACCACTTCAGGCACCCAGCAAATTCCTGGAAAAGGCCGCCTGCTCTGGAGTAAAACAAAGAACTCCTAAGCCTTTTCCCCGAGTCATCAAAACCCTGATTCCCATTCCCAAAAGTGCTCTCTCCCTTTGCTGGAAGTCAAGAAAAAGGAAGCCTCCCCTTGTGGAAGAGAATAGGAGGAATCATCCACATCAAATGAAGATCAGAATCACTCCTGCACTCCTTCCACAGAAGAAGAAGAAGCTGGAAGCTGTCCAAGTAAACTATCATACTCCGGCCCACGGAGCTTAGAATATCAGGCGGGGCATAAACACTCTAATCATAGTAATCAAATCTTCTTGTTTCACTGATTTTTGTTGTTATGACTCTTAGGAACCCAACAATAACAGAAGGCCCCACCCCCAACCCTAATGGCTTCCACCTCAAACAGAAATTGGCAACAGCAAGGAGAGGAGCTATAACTGTTGGGGAAGGGAAGAGAGACCCCAACAGTCAGCTGAGCCTGGGCTACCTCCTCTGGGCCTACCTCCTGAGAGAAGACAGTTTCTAAACCACCTGTTTCCTAGCTCTGGCCCAACCTCACTTCTGGCAACACTTTTCCTCCCTCCACCTGGTTTTCCTAAAGAAATCCTCCCTATACGCCGGTTCCTCAACTTATCAACTTACAGTTTTAGGTCCGGCATGCCAATACTTTCTAAAGAACCGTCGCTTCCCAGCAAGCCGTTGGCAAAAAACGCTGGGAGGCATTTTATCCTTACAGTCTACTTATGGCTTAATAATATGCAGTGTAAACCACAGCAACCACAAGCGTAAATCCAACCTCAACCTAATGCGACAATTAAACGTTATATAAGAAAGGACTAAACATCCTATGTCGGTCTAGAAAAAACCAACGAGGTCCAGGTTTCCCACAATTTCTACACCCCAAAAAATACTGAGGCGGTTGTATCTCAATTCTGAGACCCGGTAAAAAACTTTGGCCAACTCTCCGTAAAATGGACCACCCGCCAAAAGCCTTCAGTATCGCCGTGGGTCATTCAATTAGAACCCTGGCCTACTCTCTGGTATTGCGGCATGCTGGACGGACATGAACCATGTCAGCGTCGCAAAAGACTGGAGCATTGATCGCCAGTCTGCACTGTTCTATTTTTATATAAGGTATCCCTCTACTGGAGCTTATTTCTTCATAAGCCATGTTTATACAGCTGAAAGAAACAGATTGTGTTAGAAATTTGAACAAAGCGATGTGTATCACAGCAGGGCTTGTTCTATTAAAAGTAGCAGGTAATTTGCTTAGAGTACAAATCATCAGAAGTGGCCACAACAACAGATAAAATGAGTTAGCCAGTAATACTAACAACATGTATGTCTTTAGATTAAAAAAGCCGTCTTTTGGTGTCTCGGTCTTGTGTAGAAGACTGTCTCTCCAGAGGGTTAAGCATTACAAAGGAAAGGCACCGACGCAAGGACAGGCCTTGAGACAAACTCCCACTAGCATGAAAATGAGTCTGTAGCATGAATGTGTTGCGAAGTACTACTGATAACATATGTAACAGAATAGTTAACTTCATGCAAAAAAGGTAGCTCAGTGAGCCAGATCTTGTGGTATAAACCCAAGACAGGCAGCAAAATAAAGGTTATGGCTATAGGCCTTGGCTAGGTCTTCCTGTCACTCACCATAAAGTTCTTCCTCTGAAGTTCTTCCTCTGAACTTCCCTCAGGCTACATCCACAAGAGGCCCTGACATCCAAAATTTCGTGTCAGAAATCCCATGGCAGGGCCCCTGCTCTACCCCATGATAATCCTGCCAACTGATGAACCAATTACCTGTCTTTCTCTTTCAGTCTCAAGTTTTTACATAGAACTAATCTTCATTAATTATCTCACTAATGCAATAGATTTATTTCCTTATTAGATTGCTGTGAACATTTTATTGATACAAGGCACACTTGAAGGCATATTCCACATTCTCCATGTAGCACAAGTACCTTCCTCTCCCAACATATCAACGTTGGTTTTGAACATCTACAGATGGGTTTTAGGACCTGGACAACCTATCAACTTTCCTATTACCTAGTTAAGGCCTATGGGTGATAGTACATTGGAACATTTAGACTAATAATGCCCAGCAGTACAATTTTCTATTACTACATTGCTGTTTACTCAGCCATTGTAATGGGGCATAATTTGGTCGTACAATTTTCTATTACTACATTGCTGTTTAATCAGCCATTGTAATGGGGCATAATTTGGTCACTACAGTCAAGTTTCTACCTAACAAACAGCACTTCAGAAAATAGGCCACCTGACAGCTAAGGATTCCTTTTTGATGGCTCAGCAACCAAGATTAATGTAGTAAACGGTGTACTTCATACCTTAAATACTCTTGGATAATACAACTCTCAAACCTACTTCTGATTCAAAGTAAATTTTTTAGTAAAATCAGGAATCACCAGCACTGGTTCAAACATTATACTCTACTCTTTTTTTCGTTTTATTAAATTCATCTTTATTCAGACCACTGCACCTTGGTAGGATATTACCTTGTAGGAGATCTGTCAAAGGACAGGCAATAGTTGCAAAATTAGGTGTGAACTTTACGTAGTACCTAGGAAAACCTTTATTTTCTTTTAATGGAGGGTATAAGCCATTTTATAGCTTGTACTTTCTTTCTTTCTATAAGGTATCTCAAATATTTCACTTCCAGCATGCCCAATCATAGCGCTCCACTGTGCAGATTTTTGCAGAATGTCCAGACATTTGTCTCATATTTTTGGTTTGATACTCATAAAATACATGGTTTTCTAACAAATCACTGAGGATTGAAGTCACTAAATAACAGTCATTTGAGTTTCAGACTTCATATCCTTCATGAAATGCATGCTAACACAAAACTTTTATTCTAGCAACTTTCTAAATTTATAAGAGGAATATTTAAAGTGTGTCCCTATTTTCTGGTCTTTGCCATCCCCCCCTTTATTTTTGGCTTTCTCCAGATTTCTTGGGCTAAAAAAGCTGAACGGTATGTAACTTATGTATTTATTTATTTTAGCATTCACAGTCAAGCCTATCTAAATCAAAGTCTCTAACAAAGCTTGCCATTTTGGTAAATGAGGCTACCAGTCTTCTAAATGGATGACCACAATATCTAGTTATACAGCAGCATATCATGAGTGGAGCTTCAGTATTTATCCAGCAGTTTCTGAAAAGTGGACAAGGCTTCATGCATGCCAAACGGTAGCAGTGTGTAATGAAATAGATCTTCTGGGTTATAAAAGCTTTTTTTAGCTGGAAAGAAGTGTTACCTGCTAATACCCTTTTGTCAAGCCTAATGTTGTTACGTAACTTGCTTTCCCTAGATTCCCTATCAGCTCAAAGGCATACATAATGTAGAAAACATTCTCCTAGGCATTTCCAAAAGCACTCCTTTATTTCTTAACAGAAACTCTCCTAGGTCCTGTTTTTGTACTTTTGATAAGGATTCCTCTAGTTATACCTCAGGAATCAATCCTATGGTCTCTCCTCTAGTAGTTCTAATTTGCAAGACAACTACAAATCTTTCTACTTTCTTTAATCAATATTATATTTATTACATTAATACAACCACTCCGCTCTGTCTTTCTTTTTTCAAGTTATCTAACTTTGCAAGTTCACTGAATGTATTCATTAATCACTTCAAAGGGCCCTTGCCACTTAGCCAAAATGTGGATCTCTGTGGAAATCTGATCCCCAGGTTAAATTCTTTAAGTCAGGAATTTTACTTATAGATTTACTGTTGCTTCTCTTGGTCTTTCTGCATATGCTCCTTTACTATGATCAAAGTCACTTTTAGTGAATTCTACAAACTAACAGTATTCTAATACACTTTTTAAGTGGTGTTTTCCTTCCCAAGTCTCTTTAGAAATATGAAGCAGACATATAAGATGCCTGTACAAAAGAGTTTAAAGGGGGGGGGGGGTTAACCTACATGAAGATTGCAATTCCCCTCTTATTGCAAACAGCGATTTGGGTAACACTTGGCCCCATTTTTTACCATTTGTATCAATTGCTTAACATAGTTTAGTAGGGAGGTTCTGTAAAAACACCAAAGTCTATCAGTCTGTGCATAACACATTGATGTTTGAAACAATTTAACTTTAAAGCACAGGCATGGCTGATGCATTCCTTGACATAAATGTTGTGCCTTGGTCAGTAAGGATCTATTTAGGGATACCCTCTCTAGAAAACAACAGTATCTGTTCTCTGGTAACAGCCTTAGCCTTGTATAATTGTACAGCTTCTGGTAGCCATTGCTAGATTTCACTAGTGGCACCACAATCTTCACAGCAGCATGCTTAAGTGACACTTCTACAAGAGGCATTGGGAGTTGAACGACTTTTTAACCCAGGATGGGGTGCAATTTACTGAGATTTGGAACAAGAAACAGAGCAAATTTCCATCTCTTTCACTAAACCTGCCCAATAAAATCTGGCTAAAAATATTGCTTTCATTTTGTCAGTCTCCAGGTGACCTCCTAACACAAGTATAGGGTGTCTTTAGTACTAGTGTCCTATACATTTTTGGTATTAAAAAATGCAGACATTCCTACCTATCTTTACTTGCTCTACACAAGAAATCATGTTTTTAACTCAAAATTGGACTAAGATATAACATTGTTTACCATCTTCCCCTTCTATCTTGTTTACGTTCCCTCCTCCTACATATTTTCATCTTCAGATTATGCTGTTTTAAGAGTTTATGTGGACTATCTATAAGTACTATCTTCATTAGTTTGGTTTGAGGTGGAAGGTATATCTTCCTCTCTCCCAAACAGCTGGCACTGAAGCTTCTTTTGTCTTCCCCTTCAAAGGGGTAACCCTGAACAAAAATCTCCTTTTAAATTAACTTCAGTGGTATTTCTGTTCATTTTCTAGCTTTATGTTGTCTTTTTACACAAATGAGTTCAGACCTCTCCATTTTCCTACCCATCTCATTTTAGTACCCACTACTATGTCTTTGTTCTGAGCATCCTCATCTAAAAGCCATTCTTCTATTTCTACCTTCTCTGTTTCTGTAACACATTTTGTATGTGCCTGTGCAGAGACCTGTTTTGTGCTGACTTTTACTTCATAGTTTTAGTTGGTTTACCTTCAGCTCCTATGTTAACAACACATATAGTACTGGGTTTATTTTTATACATTACTGGGATAAGTTCCTGATCGCACACAGGATCTATTCTACTGTCTAGCCATAACTAAATTACAGGCTATTTTGAGGCTTCTGTGTTTAATTCTCTTCTCCTGACTTTGGTTTGGATCTCTCTAATACAGCCATTATTCTGTTCTCTGCCACTACTACACTGAATGGACAAATAAGCCAGTTTTATTCCATTACTAGGTGCACGGGCCTGCCATATAGTGCCTGTAGAGGTTTCCACATCTTATATAATGCCTTAAACTGAAGAAAATCCTTACCTATTATAATATCAGGAATCAGAGCAACAGAGTGCTAAACTCTTTCTATTAACTGCCTGAACTGTAGCATGTGTGACTGGATATTCCTTTTCATTGCAGTAAATACATATCATCTCCACCCTTTGTTTGTTTCTGACCTTATACATACATACATGGATCCCTCTGACAAGGGTAATCATGACTCTAGACTCCAGTAAGGATTAAACGTTTCTGATTTTGAATATACAGTACACTTTACTTAGTTATAATACAATCCAGAGACAAGGTTCACAGTTTTCCTTTCTGGTTGAGTAATTATAATACAATGAAAAAAGGCTTATTCAATAATTCTAACTTCAACTGTATCACATTCCACAGGAACAGTTTCATTTGTAACACTCGCATCAGTTTTCAAAATGCTAATGTTGACATTCTTTTCAGTACATGAGAAATAGAATCTAGCTATGTGACCCCACTCCACATTTTAAGCAAGTTATTTTGCTACTTAATACTTGTTTACAAATGATTGCATATTTACTACTGTCAATCTAGATTTGGAAGCAGACAATTCAGTTTATCAAGCATCAGGTCATTAACTTGGAATTATTTTGTACCATCTTCTTTCTCACATTATCTTTAAATCTGTCCAGCAGTAGAATTTCTAATATTTCCATTTTCATAGCTTTATAATATGTTTAAATCATGCATCTGGCCACATACTAGTTATCAACATTAGCTTGCATTTGAAAAGTTATCCCGGCCCTATCCAATGCCTCTTTTATATTTTTCATAGTGTAGTCAGTCCCCTCTACATCCATGCAGATTTACAATGCTTTCCCTATCAGCTTCAAAAAATAATTTTGTCCCATTCTGAATTGTCCCAGCTGACTTGGCTGGCATACCTTTCAGAGGTTACTAAACAGGACTCAAGTGTTATCTTCTTTGCTTAACTTTATAAAGGTAGACACAGTTCTGGGGCTAGCAATCACATTACCCAGTCTCACCACATGTGGTACATTTGGGGCTTTTGATTTGTTTCCACATTTGAGTTTACAAACGTTTTAAAAAATTCATTCATGGTGGTAGGCTTAAAAATACAGCACAAAAAAACAAGTTCTTGTCAAATCAGTGTGCACCAGATACAGAGAGAATGTCTTTACGTTGAGAGTTTCATTGGAAACCTGCTCTGGCAACACTTGGCAGGAAAGGAATAGCAAGGAATTATATTTTTGTAAGTCCCTGGCAAACTGCTCAAATTCTCCTCCAGTGCTGAGTGTTAATGACACATTAGAACCCAAACACAAAAATCACAGGTTTATTTAAAAAATTAAATGAAAAATATCCGGCTATGCCTTGTACAAAGGTATTCACACTGTTTACAATATTTACAAAGTACCTTAAATAGTGGGGTCAGAGTCCTTAAATGTAACTTCACCATACATGCTCAGTCCCACAAGCTCTTCCAGCAACAGACTGCAATATAAAGGTCACAGCTGCAGGCCTTGGCAAGACCTTCCTTTCAGGTCCATAAAAAATTCTCTGCCTGAACTTTGCCTTACGCCAGATCTACCACAGACCCAGAGTGTGTTGCCTAAAATTCCAGGAGACATAGATACAAAGGCAGAGTCCATACTCAATCTTATGATGATCTTCCTTGCTGAGGAACCAACTTCCTGCATTTGCATTTCAGGATACATACAGCCTTTTATACAGAGCTAATCTCTATTAATTATCACTCTAATACAATAAGTTTCTTAACTAGATTCCTCTGAGAATTTTACAGAAACAATGTACATTTAAAGGAATCCTACCCAGCCTTCAAGAAAGTGTCACAATGTATTTAAAACATTCATAACACATGTATCTTTAATAATCAATTGACTCAATGGATCACATATACTACATTCAAAACAAATTGACAGATATTCTTCAAACTGCTTTACTAGCCTTATTTCTTACCTCATAATACTATCCACCTGGCATACCAAAGGGGTTTCAGATCCAAAATATGTAAGATGAAACATCAAAAGGAATACTTACATAAACATTACTTCTAGTTTTTTACAGTGTCATGAATGTGTCTTCCCATTTAACAGTATATCTTACCTTACAGTATCCTTTACTTCAATGGAAAATACTGGTACTATGAAAATACTATAAAACTTTGCCACTCACTGTGAAAAACACAACAGCATGAAGGAATCATTGAATCCTAACAGAACACACATTCAGCAAGAAAATGGACACATCAGTATCTACAACATTTATGATTTCCTTTAAAAAATGTAAAGGGTTAATTCAGGAGTGTATGCTGGGCTTCCACATTGCAAGCTACAGTGTATAAATTAATTTTAGCAGACGTAACATTCTGACAAGCTGAAAAATACTATACTACATGTCCTAGAACAACAATTTTGGGAAAGGACAAAACTAAGGGAGCCTGGTGTACAAATCTATAACTTATGGCTACAGCCCAGGTTAATAAGCTGAATTTCGAAACACTGTCTAACTAGTGCTTCATTGAATGATACTGGCTTACTGACCAGTAACTCAAATTCCTGACTAGGCTCTTTCTTCAGAAAAAAAAAAAAACTTTTAAAAGATGACCCTCTAAAGTAAAGTGTATTTTAGAACAGAAATGCCAGCTGCTTAAATTAAATTTAATATAGTAGTCTGGCAAAATGCGGTCTGAATAATTAATGAAAACATTTATGTTTCTGTCTTATAATATACTTCATGGGAACTATTAAGAAGCGTTTCTCAACATAGTACTACCTATCATCGCTCAGGTTGGAGGTGGCATTGGTATATTACCACTACTTTTTATTCCTGTATTTCAGTAACTGAATGTAACAGCCAGGTGCATAAAGAAGTTAAGTGACTTACGTAGAGTTACACACTTCATCTTTAATGTTCAGGGTTCACCCAGTTAGGAAGAAATACTCTGGAAACTGGTATACTCTGCAAAAATTAAGCAAAACCACTGCGTGCTCTCTTTTAATGTACTGCAACAGGCGATTCCTATGCAAAGATAGTCTAGGAGAATCATAACTACAGAGCTTTGCAAAAAAAATACTCCACAAACTATTTCAAAAATGCAAAATTAAACATATATTTTAGATCTGTAAGAAGTGGAAAGCAGACAAGCTGTCATTTTCTTATCAGGAGTAAGATGCAAGCGAGTAATGTGTTCTAGCAGCTCTGCCAGTTTTCAACAGGCTGCAGTAACTTAATGAACAAATGAAACTAAAAATGGAGGACCCAAAGGAATTCACCTGACAAAAATGTAACTCTCGGCCTAGTTTAGCTGGCAACCATGAAAGCCAAGAATACTGGTACAGCATGAACTTAGCTTAGTCAATTTAAGCTTAACTGTGAAGAGCCACATGAACATTTCCTTATGCTTCTCACAGATTTAGAATATATGCAATTTAAAATATACCATTTCAAAGAAATCCCACCAAACAACCTAGCTAAAGATTTTCATTTACTGATTTTAAGTAACAAATGTTATTCAAGGTAGTTATAAATTTGGCTTTGAAATACAAAAATACTTTACTTTTCTATTTTCTCTTGCATATGACTACTAACAGCCATTCAACATTAGGTTGTAGGAGACGATGTACATTTATCAAACAATTCTGAACATTTGTTTAATTCAAATTCTTCAAAGTTTGACACCAGGGGTACAGATCTGTTTATGTTACCTGATCAAGAACTATGGAAAAGAGCTGAAGCTGGAAAGTTACACAAGTGTTAACACTTTTAACATATTAACATATTTGGAAGACATAAAGCTCTCACCTGTCTATTTTGCTGGTGCAGTGCAGAAGGTTCTGTGTGTCGTGGAATTCCTGTTCGGATTACTTGTGGTAAATAGGCAGTGCTACTTGGGGGATGGGGTTGCTGAACTGGAGAAATTTGATGAAAGTGAACCAGAGAAGACTGTCCAGACCCAGAAGACATGGGAATCTTTTGTGAAGGTGAATCAGGAGCAAAATGAGATAATCTCTTGGTATTATCAAAAGAAAACTGGTCCTGAGACAATGGACTGTCATTCACGAGGGTTGGTTGTACACCACTGGAAGATGACTGCTGCAGCATCATATTCAAAGTCCCCGACTGGGTTTTGTAAAGAGAGCTCTGCAGGTTTGCGGCATTACTTGTGGAAACAATATTGGGCACCATTGTACTTTGAGGGCTAAATGGGGGCTGGTGAAGGGCAGGACTTGAAAGTTTTTCTGGCATGTAAGGTGGAGAAGGACCGGTATTAGCAGATGCCACATTTGTTACCAAGTTGCTCTGTGGACTTTTAATACTGTTTGCTGAAAGGCTAGAGGATGTTATAGATGGCAACATCGAGCTTTGTGGGCTAAAAGGCTGAGGAGTAAGAGCAGGACTGGAAAGTTTTTCTGCCACATATGGAGGAGATGGACCAGCTGATGCATTGCTACCAGATGAGATACTAGAAAGCAGGTTGCTTTGAGGACTCTGAATGTTAGTTCCTGAAATGCTATTGGACGTCATACCCTGTACCATAGTATTTTGTGGACTAAATGGTTGTTGATGGGGAGAAGAACTTGGAAGTTTCTCTGTCCTGTATGGTGGGGAAGGACCTGCTGGAGACAAAGCAGGCCAGTTAGATGTCTGAATCTGCTGCTGTTGAGAGCCTACTTGCTGCTTACTTGCTGCTAGTTGCTTTAGCTGCTGTGCATGCCAGCTCTGACTGGACTGACTGGATAAACTTGATGACAGCATTGAAGATTGCGGAGCATTTGAATTTTGAGCCGCTGCAGACAATGGTGATGGTACTGGCTTACTTGAAGGTGTTAAGGAAAATGCAGCACCAGCAGATGGTGGTCTCATCTGCGGAGACTCAACAGATGCCTGACTGTAACTTGGAGAGAACTCCTTACCAGTAACAGGATTTTCTAAATGTGATGCTGTCTGTGGTGAACGTTTAGGAGTGCTGTTCATGCTTGGCTGTGAGTGACTTGCACCAAGAGGTTCATCACTCTTATTTCCCAAGATCTTTTCAATGTCCAGGTCATTTGTGGGATGGTCAATTTTGGTCAGTTCTTCCAAGAGGTCTTGCAGTTCCTGATCCACAGTCTGTATACTAGTGTTCCCTTTTGGATCATAAGGACCAACGGTATTGGTTCTTGCCACTGGATTTATCTCTGTGTTTGTAGCCACAGGGAATGGAGACCCTAAGCCAACACCACCATTCAGATGACTGCTGTCAATAAGTCCTGGATGGCTTGATGTTGAACTATGCAGATTAGTAGAGAATGGAGAATGCTGCATCTCTGAGCATGAGACAGATGGACTAGTACCTTGAGGCTGACCCATTGAAAGAGTGACATCATCAAGACACAGGCGTTTGTTGTCACTTGGATACATACCATCAAAGCCACCATTACCTGCGGGAGAGCCATCTTCTTCCAGTTTTCTTTTAACTGATCCTTGCAACTGAAAAAAATAACATATAATGCTGGGTTATTATAAGAGCTGTAAAATCACCATGAATCACTTCTACTCAAAAATTCATACAAACAGTGGCTAGCTATCTTTTTGTTTTCAAATAACTCATAAATGGGAAAGAAAATATTAAAAAGTCCGAGACCATTATGAAAAACACCACCAGAAAACACCTGCAAATCTGCTATAAAACTACCACTGTGGCAAAGGGTTTGATCTTTTAGAGAATTGCATTTAGCATCAAAGTACAACTGTTACTTGCAGACATAACAGCAATCACTCTCATAACTCTTTTGTTATTTGTAGAAGCAAGAAAAGTACAGTTGTATCACACTTACCATAACTGTAGATGTTCAAGTACATCGGTGTTGCAGTATTGATTTTTGGGTCTTCTTGCCACGCAAATGTTTGCAACTGGCTTAATTTCCAGAGTCTTTACATCATTCCTAGCCTACAGACATCCCAAGACCAGCATCTGGACGTCAGGCTATAAGAAGGGTATCTGTCAGCACCCCTCTTAAGGTCCATCTAAGCAGTTAGCAAACAGTCTGATGCCTGAGGACAGCACAAACTCTCTAGTTGTCTGAATTTGAATGAGAAGGAGGGAAAAACATAGGATGCAGAGAGGGGATGATGGAGATAAGAGCACCATCTGCCGAGAACTCCTCTACTCTTTGCAATCAGCAAGGGGGAGACAAGTGGTCAGCAGACAGAGGGGTTGAAGGGAGGAAGTATTTACTGCAACACTGATCTACTCAATTGCACTATGTTTTTCATAGGCAGTGTTGCAGTACTGATCCTTGGGAGGACTCCCAAAGATAACAGGTGGGTGGTGGGTCATCTGTATGACCAAAGGAAATAAGGTTTTGCAGGATGGCATTAACAAAACTTGCTTAGCCCTGGAGACATTGTCTAGGTTTCAGTGTTTTGTAATCATGTGCAAGGAGTTCCATGTGACTGCCTTTGGGAAGGCCTGGATAGTGACTCCTTTGAGAAAAGCAGTGGTAGTTGCCTCATGTCTGGTGGAATGGGCTTTAACATGACCAGTGTTTTTTTCCATGGTGGGAGTGACATAACTTAATACAGCTGGCTATCCATTTTAAAATAATTTGTTTGAAGACAGGTCTACCCTCTTTACTATCTGAGAAAGCACCAGTAATTGCTCTGCTCTTTTTTTTTCTACCTAGATAGTATCTGATTTGCCTGTGCACATCAGGGGTGAAGTACTTGCTCTGTCCTGTTTTTGTGAATTTGGGAAGAAGACTTGACAGGTGGACAGCCTGGTTTAGGGGAAGTTCTGATACCACCTTGGACATAAAAGATGGGTTTGTTTCAAGGGTTACCCTACCCCTGTGAAAGGCAGTGAAAGGCTATTTACACATGAGGGCTTGTCACTCTGAGAGCCTGCTTGCTGATGTAACAGCTGTAAGGAAAGTGATCTTCCAACTGACCATCTTTAAAGAAGCAGTGGTGAATGGTTCAAAGTGGGGCAAGGGGAGTTTTCCTAGCACATAATTTATATTCCAGGCAGGAATAGGGTTCCTTCTGGGTGGTCTCAAGTGAATTACCCCTTTCAAGAAAAGTTTCATGGGGTCGCGAGAAGGCAAAGTGGAGAATGGTGCAGACAAGCTGACATGGCACATGCTTCAACAGTGGAGAAGTAAAGTTAATCTCTAAACATGCCTGTAAGGTAGTCCAAGACTGGGTTGATGTCTATCTAAGAAGGGTTGGTGTTCATGCTGTGACCCCAGATGGAAATTCTCTTCCCATTTTCCAATTATGATTTTCTGGTATTGGGTTTACTTTAGAGTGGAAAGGAAAAGTAACATTCCTTGGTGTCATAACCTAATCCTCCAGGGTGTTAACCTGAGTGTGGCTAAGTGAAGATGGAATACAGATCCCTTGGCTTGACTGAGGAGAACTACTTGACTGAGGAGAACTACTTCCTGTGGTAGGGTGTGGAATTTCCCCTCTCTGAGAGTCTGCCTCAGCCAGAAGGGGGCCCCAAAAGGATCATGCTGGTTCTGCCTGCTCTGACTTATCAGCACCCTGGGGATGACAGGAAAGCATACAGAAAGTACAGTTGTGTACCTACCATAAATGTAGATGTTCGAGTGTATTCAATGTTGCAGTCATTACTCTTGGGTTATCCTGCTGGCAGGCTACCCGCAGTCGGCCTGAATTCCAAAGTCCTGGTCCGGTGTCAGTTGCTGTCGCCTCTTCCCTGATGTCAGCTGATGCCATTTTCTTCAGTTTTTCTTGCCCCAGATGTCAGGTGCCCACAAAAGGGTAGGCTAAAAAGAATTATGCCAATAAACATGCATGCACTAAAGTAAACATTTCCTTCATCTACAAGCAAATACACCACATAGGTTGTATAGAATAGAGAAGTACAGATAAGTCCCAGCAAAAGAAGGGGGGACGGAGGGAGGGTAACCTGGACTGCAACAGTGAATACACTCAAAAATCTACATTTATGGTAGGTACACAACTGTACTATGTTCATCATGTTTCACTGTTGCAGTCATTACTCTTGGGTTTAATCCCAAAGCTGAGAATGGGTGGCTGGGGCTAAATAGGATTAGGAGAGGCTATGAGGCTCTGCAGAACTGCAGTGGCAAAGCCTGCTCTGAATTTAGAGTAGAGAGGTAAGTGGTAGTGCTTTGTAAAAGTGTGCACTGAACTCCAAGTTGAAGCCTCTAAGATGTCTTTGGTTGGTACTCCTCTGAGGAAGGCTGCTGAAGTGGTTGCTGCTCTGGTTGAATGTGGCCTACTGCCCTTAGGCACTGATTTGCCATGTTGTGAGTAGCAGAAACGAATGCAATGGCCTATCCATTTTGAAATAGTCTGTTTTGAGATAGCCTTTCCTTGTGATCCTGCAGCATATGCCACTAAAAGTTGCTCAGTCTTTCTGAAAGTTTTAGTTCTGTCCAAGTAGAAGCGTAGCTGTCTGTGTATGTCCAAGGAATGCAGAAGTCCCTCACCCTTGTTCTGCGGATTTGGATAAAAGGTAGGCAAGTGAATGGTTTGGTTAAGGGCCACAATGGACACCACCTTAGGCATAAATGTCGGGTTTGTCCTCAGAGAAACCCTGTCTGGATGGAAAATGATAAAAGGTACCACAGCCATGAGTGCCTGTAACTCCAAGACTCATCTTGCAGAGGTTATTGCTAGGAGCAGAGCTGTTTTCCAGGATAAGAATTTTATATCAGCTGTTGAGGCTGGCTCAAACGAAGGCAGTATGAGTTTTTCCAAGACATAATTGAGGTCCCATTCAGGTATTGGTGCTCTCCTTGGAGGTCTTATGTTTTTGGCCCCTCTGAGGTACTGCCTTATTAAAGGATGAGAAAAGATAGGTGGTTCCGTATTGTAATGGGATGAAATGGCAGAGGCATGGATCTTAATTGATGAAAAGGATAGGCTTTTGTCCAGCATCTCAGTTAAGTATTGTAAAATCTGAGGAATATTTGGTACAAACATGTCAATTCCTTGTGCCTGGTTCCAAGTACAGAATCTCTTCCATTTTTCTGCATAAGATTTTATGGTACTTAGCCTCCTGGCCTCCAAAATAACATCCATCACAGCTTTGGAGAGAGGAGTGTTCTGAATGGCTACATTATCTGCCATGCTACCAGATTTAAGGTCCTGAGTTGGCTGTGCAGGATCAGATTGTTTTGTTGGGTCAGTAAGTGAATTATGAGGCAATGTCCAGGCTGGACCTTGAGACAAGTTCTTTAGGACTGGGTACCAGTGCTAGTGTGACCAGTCTGGGGCAATCAGTATCATTTTTGGCTTCTCTTGTCTGACCTTTAGGAGTACCTTGGGGAGGAGAGGCAGTGGAGGAAAGGCATATACTGTTAGGTTTTTCCAGCTGAAGGATAAGGAATCCACTTTCCATGCTTGCTTGTGATAAGTCCTTGTGCAGAACCTCTGTAGTTGGCAGGTGTGAGGGGAGGCGAATAGATTTATGTCTGGGCATCCCCATTTCCTTGTTATCATGCTGAAGACTTGTGGATCCAGTTTCCACTCGTGGGGATCCTTGAGGTTTCTGCTTAGTTCATCTGCCAGAGTATTTATCTGTCCTAGCAGGAATTGTGCTTGCAGGTGAACTTGATAAGTCAATGCTGTGTCCCACAAACTCATGGCTTGTCTGCAGAGGGGGTAGGAATGTGTGCCTCCCTGCTTGTTTATTACCACATGACTGTAGTATTGTCTGTTTTTATCAGTAGTTGTCCTGGATGAAGTAGATTCTTGAAAGCTGTCAGGGTATTCTGAACAGCTAGCATCTCTTTTTGATTGATATGAAGATGCATCTGGCTTGCGGGCCATGTGCCCTGAATACATTTTCCTGCCATGTGGGCCCCCCAAGCATAATCTGATGCATCCGTTGTTAGTATCAGCCTGGCTGTGGGTAAAGTGAATGGCTGTCCCTTGTGGTTACAGGCCTGTGCCCACCATCGAAACTCCTGTTGCAGGCAGGGAATGAGGGTAATTAAGGTTTCCAGGCTGTGGCAATGTTGAGTCCAAACACTTCTTAGATACAACTGTAGTTTCCTCATATGCAGTCTGGCATATGGAATTATCAGAATGCAGGATGCCATGAAGCCCAAAGCTTGCAGAATTTTTCTTGCAGATAACTTGGTCTTTCTTGCCAACATTTTGAAGTAAGAAGTCAGTTGTCTTTGTTTGTCTGACGTGAGATAAGCCATCTGGGCAGTTGTATTTAAGCTTGCACCCAGGAATATTATCTCTTGAGAGGGTACTAGTTTTGATTTCTTTTCGTTTACTGTGTACCCCTAGGCAAATTAGTAATCATTTTACAAAAGCCAGATGCTTTAGTAGAATGTCCTTGTTCTCTGCTTGAATAAGGCAGTCGTCCAAGTAAGGATATATTTGAATTCTTCTGTCTGCAAAATGCAATTACTGGTGCCAGGCATTTTGTGAAGACCCTGGGCGCAGTAGATAAGCCAAAGGGCAGTGCAGAGAATTGGTAGTGCATTGAGTCAGCTATGAATCTGAAGTATCTTCTGCAAGATTGTCTGATTGGGAAATGCAGGTATGCCTCTTTTAGGTCCAAAGTTACAAGCCAAGCATTCTTGCCCAGCATGGGCAGAAGCTGCTGCAGAGTCAACATTTTGAATTTTGGAATGTCCAGAAATGTGTTTAGAATAGACAGGTCCAGTATTGGTCTCCAGGTTTTGTCCTTTCTGGGTACCAAGAAAAGTCTCGAGTAAAATCCTTGTCCCTGCTCTTGCTGTGGTACTCGCTGAATGGCCCTCATGTCCATGAGGGATGAAACTTGCTTTTGTGCCTCTGCCCATTGATTATGTGGCAGGTCTGGCATACCTTTTGTCCTTGGCAGGGTGTGAAAGTGGAACCTGTAGCTCTGAGACACTATGTTCAAGACCCATTTGTCCTGGGTGATCATGTGCCAATTTTGTGAAAAAAGTGCTAGTTTTCCCCCTAAGGGGGCTGCCAATAGATAATTGCTTGGTGCTGGCAGGGGAAAGTCATTGAGACTGTTTCCTGTATGGCTGTGATTTGTCTTCTCCACTTTTGGAGGTAGGAGCCCCCATTGTTTAGGTCTGTATGAGCCTTGGGGCTGGGATCTGCCTCTGGGGTGTCTGTATCTGCCTCTTTGTGGCCTGTCTGACAATGGAAAGGACCAATTCTTTGTAGACCAGTTCCTGCTAAATCTGGGTGGCTGCACCTGTAAGAAATCTTTAACTGTCTGCATAGATTTCGCTTTGTCCTCCATTTTCTTCAACACCTCTTCTGCTTTAACACCAAACAAAGTATCATGCTGTAATGGAGCATGTAATAATTTTGCTTTAACATGATCAGGCAGATTCTGTTCCTTTAACCAAGCATGCCGCCTAATGACAGAACCTGTAACAGCGGCCCTGCAAGAGGCCTCCAGAGAATCAAAACCACATTGCAAAGTATGCTTTCCCACTTGTTCAGTTGCATGCAATAAATCCTGCATTTCCTTGTTTTCTGCACATTCAGAATTTGTTAACATTTTTTGTTTAAGCAGTGACATTAAGTATTGCTGATATTTAAGCATATGAAATTGACAATTTAAAACCTTCACAGCCAAGGTAGCAGAAGTGTAAACCTTTTTCCCCCATCTGTCCATTGCCCTTGAATCCCTATCAGAGGGGACAGGGTTTTTTGCAGTGGAAGCCTTGACCCCTTTGGGACCCTGAGAAATAGTTTCTGGGTCAGCAGCAGGGTTTTTATAAAGAAATTTATGTGAATCTGGAACCCTGTACTATCTGTCTGGCTTAACAGGTGCAGGGGGTAAAGAGTCAGGAGACAGGCTGGACTCTGAAAATACATCATCTACAATGTCCAAAACAGGAGGAATAGCAAGAGGCCTGTGCTGAGGTAGTAAAAGAAAGTCTCTGAGCCTTTTCTTAGATTCTGAGTAGTCTTGGCTCTCCCAGTGGAAGTGCTCCCTCATGGTATGCAGGGTTTCTCCAAAAGAATAATCCTCAGGAGGGGAGACTGAAGGGATAGATTCTTCAGCATCGGAATCCTCATAGGGAGGGAGAGAGTATCCCTGTTCAGAAGAGGAGTCAGAGGAAATGGAAACCTGATCTGAAGATTCATATTCTGTCTCTTGCTTAGGCCTCTTATCAGGAGGGTGATGGGAACCCCTGATCAAAGTAATTAGGTCTTCGGCCATTTTGAGCATCTGTTTTTTAGGCATGGAGGCCTGTCCATGGGCTTGCTGTACTTGTTTCTTTGTCTTTAGTGGTGCTTTAGTCTTTGCCTTTGAAGCTGTAGTCGGTTTTATATATAACTGTGTAGGCCTGAAAACACCCTCAGAAGCCGATGCCTGCTCAGCGGCTCCGGACCCATCTGACGGAATATTTTCCAAGTGTCCATTACCTTGAGTTTCCAGAGGTCTAGTCTGCTCCACTTGAGTCGGAAGCGGCCTGCGGCTCCGAGGTAGCGGGCGTCAGGGGCTGCGAAAGCGCCTCACTGAGAACCGGCAACTGGCTTAGAAGAAGCCTCGTCATCAGTTTTGGACCTCGGATGCCTGTCCTTTTCCTTGCATTTCTTGTGAACTGCGGTAGTCAGATGACTATCCGACGACATTGTGTAATTAAATCTCCGGCCAAAGTAATGAAATGCAAAATCGTAACGATACTTAATAGTGCGTTGGTTAAATCTAGCACAAAACCTGCAATTAGCAACGTCGTGATCAGGGCCTAGGCAAGGAATACAATAAGAATGGAAGTCCTTATGAGGTATTATTTGCTTCCCACAAGAAATACAATTATTAACTTTTTCTGACATCGGTCTGGAGCAAGAAGAAAAAGTTTCCCCAACGGGGTACTTAGCTTTAAATGAAGACTTCGGATTTGAAATTCGAACACGAAAATCTCAGGAGTCGGCTGACCAGCACTTGCGAACTGCTTCTGCTTTGGGCACTGCGCAGCAAGAAAGACTGAAGAAAATAGCGTCGGCTGCATCTTTTATACCCCTAGCGCACTGACATCAGGGAAGAGGTGACAGCAACCGACGCCGGACCAGGACTTTGGAATTCAGGCCGACTGCGGGTAGCCTGCCAGCAGGATAACCCAAGAGTAATGACCGCAACAGTGAAACACGATGAACATCAGGTTTGTCCACCTGAAAGAGAAAATATCTATTTTCCAAGTCCTTCTCTGTTGAGTTCTGGAGCAGAACTTTTTAAGTCGTCTGTTCTAGTAAGAGGTGAACAGGTCTATTGAGGGGACCCCCTTACTGTAGAGTTAGGTCCAGGAATACCTCTTTGTTCAACATCCATTTATTGTGGTCTAGAAGATTCCTGCTTATAGAATTTGCCAGAGTTCTGTTCTGACCCAGAGTATAAGATGCTATGAGAGGCAGTCCTACTTCTTCAGCCAGCATCTAAATCTTCCCTGTGAGGCTGCACAAAGGGTAGGATAGGGTACTCCTTGCTTGTATGTGTACCATATCAGTGTGGGGTTCCTATTATTTCATATCATCGAACGATATTTTGGACGGCATTTTGTTGAATAAGCTGTTTGCTGAACCGTTCTGACTGAGGTTGTATTATGGTGGGGATCAGGAAATTTGCTCTTTCCCCAGTGTAGTGCGATCTCGGACTTGGTAAATATAATTAGCCGGGGGTGAGGGGGGAGCAGCACCCCACATGAGGGTGTTTGATGAACAGCATTTCTGATGAAATGCCACTCGATGATGTGTATGTTTGATGAAATATAGACCCATTACTGCTGTGTTGTCTGTCCACATCTGCAAGGCCCCTTGGCTTATTCTGCTGAAAAGCCTTTATGACCAGGTAAACTGCTAGTAGTCCCTTCTGGTTAATATGCAATTTTCTTTGCTCTGGTGTCCAGATGACCTGCACTTTCAAGGAACCGAAGTGGGCCCCCAAAGCTCTGTCTTAACTGTCTGCAGTGATGGTCTTGTCTGTTTCTGTTAAAGAGAAATTTGACCCCGAGTTCTGCAGCATGGTGTTCTTCCACCATAGCAGCTGTTCTTCTTCAGGCATGGAAGGGTATTCCAGGGGTTCAGAATACTATTCCCAAGCATTTTTTTGGAACCACTGAAGTTTTCTTATGCAGAACTTTGCAAAATGCTCCACTTAAAGAAATCCCAATCCCTCCGAGCTACACGCTCTACAGATCTAAACCTAAACAGAACATGCCAGAGGGATAGATTCCTGTCCCAGAGACTTCCCATACTCTGAAATAAAACTACCTACCTGTATCAGACAAAGCTCCTCATTAGCACTCTTCAAGAAAAACCTTGATGATTGGATGGGAAATAGGAAATTCACCCCAGGGATCACCTCTGTGGCACTGCTCGACAGTGGCACAGGAAAATAATTTTCTTGGGTGGCAAAAGCCAGGGTACCTTTTTGGCTGGATTTGTATAGGCCCCACGGCCGATAGTCTAGTACCTACCTAAGTGGAATCATGAGTGGAGGATACCATGTAACCCAGAATCCTCTGAAATTCCCATGCTGAGATGTCTTGTTTTGGTAACAGGCTGGTCAGGTAGTTTGCCGGAAAAGATAGCTTGTCCTGTGGAAGGTAGGCTTTCTGTTGGGCCAAATTTATTACGGCTTCTAGAAAAAAATGGATTCTTGTTTGAGGACAAGTTTGTCACTTTTGAAGACTGACGGTGAGGTTTGCCTTCTGAAAGCAGTCTGCAGTGATCTACAAGTCGTCTATGCTGTGTATTTTCCCTGAATGAGACAGTCATCTAAGTATGGGTAAATATGAGCTGTGAGAGTTCTGCAATGTGCTATCGGAGGAGTTAAGCATTTTGTAAAACCTCTGGTAGCAGTTGACAGCCCAAATGGTAAACCAAAGAACTGGAAGTGAGAGCCTGTTGCTACAAATCTTCAGTATTTTTTGTGACTGTTTGCTATGGGGACATAGATTCCTATCCCAGAGACTCCCCATGCTTTGGAACAGGATTCCAATATACATCAGGCAGAGCCCCTCACTAACACTCTTCAAGAGAAACCTTGATGGGCGTATGGGAAACAGAAAATGTACCCGGGGATCACTGCAATGGCTCTGCTGGACAGTGGCGCAGGGAACTAATGGCTCTGCTGGACAAAAGCCAACACATTCTGGCTAGGCTTATAAATGCCCTTGGGCAGATAGCCTAGTACTTACCTATGAACCTATGACATGGAGATACATTTCTTTATGTCTTGAGTGGCCATAAAGGCATCTTGGAAGATTATGGTAAGTTAAGTTTTGCAAAATAAGCATTTTGAATTTTGTGATATTGAGAAACTTGTTTAATTTTGAAAGGTCCAAGATGGGCCTCCAGGTGCCTTCTTTTCTTGCAAAGGTGCCTCACCTGGGATGTCAGTCAACTAAGGGACTAGAGCTAGAGCTTTATCAGAAAAGTCAAGAGTCTTTGATTTTTTTTGTCTTTCTTTTTCTTCATAATGATGCTAGTGGAAGCTGCTGTTTGTGAAAGCTTGAACAACAATGAACAGCACCCGTTTTTCCTATGTGATGCTAATAAACAAAATAAATGAACAAACAAAGTAAAAATAAAGACAAAGTATGTAATGGCAGCAATTACACCAACAGTGTGATGTCCACAATAGGCAGCTTTAAGAGTTTCAAGGTGCTAAAGCTGTCTTATTCTTCCATAACATTGTCAGTGTGTCGCATCACGCAGGTCAGTACAACTGTCAATTGTACAACGCTTTGCTTTGACCAAAACACAGTCTAAGTTGATGAAATGAACTGGCAAATAAAGTACTGAAGAGGTAAAGAGAATGAACATCAATAAATGCTATTAACTATGAATAAATGTAGTTGATGACAATATTTTTTTTATGTTTTTCACACTACAATATATTCAGATTATAAATCCTTCACTTTTCAGAGCCCTCTGCTCAGAACCTCATTATGTGAGATGCAACTCAATTCAAAAGTTGCCCAGTGATGCTTTACAAAGTCATTACCCTTCTACAAATGCTTCGGTACTATGATTCAATGCAAAAAAAAAAAAAAAAAAAAAAAAAAATAGCTCCATTATGTTTAACCTCAAATACGGGTATATCAAAAAAGGACCTATAACCACACAAAAAAAAAAACATTCTGTGTCGGCTCCAGTTTTCATCACCTAAAGAATACAAAAAGACAGCACAGACTTTTTGTTTATCATGCAAATAAATGTTAAATGTGCAGCAGGAATTACACAAAACTGTATGTAAGAACAACACATATTTGTCTTTATTCATATTTTAATTTCTTTGATTCAGTAACATTCAATAGGGATATGGCCCCGAACATCAAACAAAATGACTACAGACGACCAGACAATAAAAAGGTGATAAGCACCATGCAGTATATATACATTATGGGACGAGGTAAGACACTTAGACTGAGAAGGACTGGCGAGCGGAAGGCTCCCAATGTCTACAGCCTTACTTACTGGGGATGGGTTCAATGTTACCAGCTATACGTTTCATTTAACATCTGTCTCTTAACATGGACAGCACTGAATGTATCCTAAAAATAATTTTGCTCTGCTTTGATGCAGATTACCATAAAACACTGCAGATCATCTCACTTTTTTCCAATTCTGACCTGTTCGTTGTTATATATTCACCGATCTCTTTGTCATTCTCTAGTCCTCTCAGCAGGCATATTACTGTTATCTATATTTGCATCTTCATTGCAAATGCACATACGGAAACAACTGCTTCAGTTAAGGTAACAGGTACAGGGAAGGCTTACAGGAGCTCGTATCAGCACTGACTTCAGAACATTAGGAATCAAATTCAAAAATGTTGCATGAGCTTGCTGTTGCACAAATCAGAAAGTAACACATTCTGCTACTTCTGCATCATTGTCAATGCTTGACCTATTCTTCTCCTGGATTTCTGTAAGCATTCTGGGGTTAGAATGTATTTCCTTAATGAATACAGTCGCTAAATTTTGGTTCATTTATCACCTTCTCTCACTGACTTTTTAAAAAAGTAAAAATAAGTGTGGGTCTCCAGAACATGCCATTATCATGAACGGCATTCTGATTCATATCCAAAATTTAGTATACACCCTTTGTCAATTGTCATTCTACACTAAGTGTACAAAAACTGTTGCAACCCCTGTAGGTTTATGCTAATTATCTCTTTCACCAAGACACTCTGCCCATGCAACAAACACACGTAACTAAGAACATGTACAATTGTACAATGTCAAGTTTTATATCCGTATGTGCTGCTGTAGATCTTTAAAAAGTTCCAACATATAAAGCACCATCTGAAAAGAGGTATACAATTTGGTAAAGCATTAGTGCTGTGTAAGTAGTCATTCTGCAAGAAAAATCACTTTCTGAAAGGACAGGTGACTGCCTTGGACTTATCCCTGTATCAATACAGAAACGAAAGCCTTAAAGTATTTCTTTCTCTTGGCTGCACAAAGATGCATTGTAAAACATGCGCACATGGGGAAACAACACAAGTATTCAAAAAGTGTTTTTGAAGCACACTCCACCAATGCAACTGAAACCTGTAGAGAAATGGAAAGTGGCAGACCATTTGTATACATATTGTTGTAAACAAGTAAATAGATTTTTTTTTCTCAAAATTGGTAAAGTTAGGAGGTTTGTGGGAGATGCAGCCAGTCATGTCTGAATATGGGTGGGGGTGAAGCTGTCCTAGAATGATGCACATCTAGCAAAAATGTCATTTTGACTTAGTCACAAGTGTCAGTACTCACTGTCACACTACACAAGAACTATATGAAAAACAGCATAAGCCATGCAAAAATGAGAGGTACAATGTAAAACAAATACGATAAATTCAAGGAAAATGCAAAATGGTGGTAATCCAATAATTCTGCACTCAAATCAAATAAAAAAATGATGTGTGCCATTTTTGGTGACAGTTCAATAAAAACATTTGACTACTGAAACAGGATACATTTTGTAGACCTAATTACTTCATACACTTCTCATCTTGGCAGCTTTTAACCTTAAAAGAGAAAGATTCAATGGGAGATGCTGTTACTCTGCTTCCTGGTTTCCTAGCCAGTCCCACAGAAATGAAGCCGTGCCTGTAAGTGAACCAATGGGACAGGGGCTACCATTCAAGGCCCTAAAACTATGATGAGGTATTTCTACTTAATACGTAGCACCTTCTGATTTGGGTACAATATGTATGGAAGTCAAGTGATGGCTAAGGAGCACTGCTCTTCAGTTAGCACCAGGCACCCACTGGTATTAAAAGTACTGTACTTCACTGCCTTGGGTTCTATGCTCACAGCCCCTGCTTAGTGGCATACCCAAGACAGCAAGGCTCACACCATCTCTCCGATATAGAGAAAAAACATTAATGATTCTTGTTTAATTCTATCTCTTGGCTGACCCCCTTCCTCTACCAAAGTTGCTTCTGAACTTCCTTTTGGAACAAAACAAAAATGTGACCAAAGGATTGTCAGGAAGGAAAAGAGGTAATAAAATCTTTAAAAGATACTGAACACTGCAACAGTGGGGAGAATAACGCTCATTTTCACAGCTAAGTCTTGCATCAGTAGATTTTCAACAGTCTACAAAATGCATCCGGTTTTAGTTTCAGTGCTTTTTAAAAATATTTTACACCTTTTATAACTTAGAACATGAACTCCAGTATAGAAGTTAATGTTCAACACCAATCACCATGTCAGATAAAACAAAGTCACAGCTGAGTAAACTAGTCTGTGTATCAGCCTTAAGCTAATGCAGGTACTTGAAACAGGCAGATGCTCGACATTCCACTATTAGCTCACAAAAAGAGAAATATGGTATGCCTGGGAGCAGGAACAGTAACTGCAGCTTTCTATTGACTTTGTTGACAAAAATAGCTTCAGCATGCATACAGAATTTACTGTAGATATGTAACATAGAGAAAGCAAAGGAATCTCTCAAAAAACATTGTGTGTCTGCAAAAGACACGCGCGCACATGTGTGTGTGTGTGTGTGTGTGTGTGTGTGTGTGTGTGTGTGTGTGTGTACATATATACATAGCCACACACACACACACGTGTATATATACACACATATATATATATATATGTATATATATATATATATATATATATATATATATATATATATATATATTTATTGTGTGTGTGTATGTCAGAGGCAAACTGAGCACAAATGATTGTCAGAGAACGGTGAAAATTATACTAGTGAAACCTTTTTTATTATTTTATTCTTCGAGAAATAAAAAAAAATAAAACATGCTTTAAAAGCTTTACTTGATTTACTCAGGAAGCTTAAATAAAAATGACCTGAACACAGCCTTCCTAATTTTCTTTTAATGCAGATGATTTGTGAATTCCCAGAAAAAACTCCTGCAGTTGAAAGTGTTTGACTTTTTTTTTTGTATCCTGTTCAGGTGCTCCTTGGTCTTTTTAAAGAGAAAGTGTACTATAAAAACACAAATTACAGTTGTGTTTGGTGTCTGTCATTGAAGAATGCTGTAAAGTGTTGCCAGGACTGCTAGCAAACTGTAACAGTTCATTACTCTCATGCTGAGGGTTGTGGATGTGACCACTCACATTCTGAAGTGATCCATTGCTCAGGATTCCTTGCTGAAGGAGGGACTGCTGGTGCTTGAGGCATAGGGTTGTACCTCAGTGAATTTGTTGACATTGTCATGCACTAGTTTTGGTGTCTCAGACCAGATGCTGTGCTTCTCAGGAGGGCAGACAATCTTATCAGCTCTTCTAGGCACTGAGACTACTGCGTCTGGGTTTTCTCAAGCCTCTGTGATGGCATCTTTCTTCACATCTACCACTAGCAACACTATCTAGATGGATGCCGAATCTTTCTGCAAGACTCTTAGTGTCTTCTGTTGTGAGAGGCTGATTGGCAAAGTAGCGCATGCTACTCTGTGTTCTATCAAATGAATAACCGAACCTAACTTGGAATCATCTACAAGTGACTGTGAGGTTCCCCTCCTTCATCCTCTACAAAACCTTCCATTAGCAGATATCTGTTTTCCAAAAATACGGATTTCCCACATATTCCTGAGGGTCTTGGTGGAGATTTGTGTTTTGAAAAGACAGTTACACAAATAAAACAACTAAAAGAGTTTGTGCTGCTGGTTGGTTCAAGTGTGATGTTGCAGATAAAAGCAACATTTGCAAGATCCTGCCCCCAAAAGGGTTATCATATTTATCTTTCCATTGTCAGATTTGAGATGGGAGGTGGCCCAAGACATGCCTACTCGGTTGTGAAGCCTCTGACATGGATGGTAGTTGGATACTGTGGCACTGAATAGATGGGACAACACTGCGTCAGGGATAGATGACACCTAGTCTGACACTAATAATGGTACCATGTTACTTCTTGGTGGAGGGATAGGCTACTGCAAGGGGGGTTAACTACGGTCCTGGTGCCAGGCGAAATGCTGCCCAATATGGATCAAACTAACTACTGATAAGAATTTTACTGGGGAAAAATATGTTGTCCTAATGGTCATTCATTCACTTAGGGCACTTGAGATTGCATTCGATCCACTTACACTACAAGACCTGGTATTGGTAGCTCAGACATGTGGGTCAGCAGTGAGGTCTGCTGTACTGATTGTGTACCACCTCCTGTGTGAGTACTGGCAACCACAAAGGCAGCAGAAACACTGATAACTACATGGTTGGTGAAAGTAGGAATGATATTCTGTATGACCAAACGTGGCATAACTGATGTCACCTGTAGTAATGGGTCCGCTTCAACCATTACGGTTACTGAATTTTACACCTGTCCTCATTTCTTTTAGAAGGCTATTTGCTTTTACTGACAAAAGCAGAGCCACTGTACTTGGAAGCATTATCTGCCTTTGACAATTTTTTAACTAACTGTAAATGAGGTATGGCAATTCCTTTTTGGTCAATGTGGACTTCTCTGACCTTGATTTACTGTGTAGTTTCAGAACAGGAGATTTTGCACTACTTGGGAAACATCAGGGGTCTCTAGCGCTTTTATCATAAGAAAGCTCAGAATAGGGATTTTCCTCTTTATGTTAGTAGCGTTATTAAACTCTACAAGAATTATGCACTTAAATGAACCCAAGTAACGGTGGCACTGAGTGTACCTGTCGGCTCCAGATATTTGCCTGGAACAGGCGCAATTCATCTGCGCTGCAGACATGTCTTAGGAAGGGGCATATGCCATACCAAAGCACTCAGATTTCCCGTTTAGCCAAAAAAAATATCATAACTATGCCTGCTAAATTAATATTTTTTATTTGTTAAAGACAAACATTATCCATTTCCTGAGATGCAGCTTTAGACATAACAGAAATCTGGTTGTAAAAATGCAATACTGGAGTCCTATTCTGTAGAGAACAATGACATACTTACAGTTGTTACTGGCAGGAATGATCACTAAGTACTTGAGAAGATGTAGAAATGTAGCCTAGGGCTCTTTTGTCCTGTCTCAGCTTTCATGGCACAAAAGAACTAGGAGGTGGATGGAAGGTGAAGAACTATTACAGGTGGGGGATGGAATAAGAACCCAGGGAAGTTTTACTATTTGAACTACCTCATGCTGTGGGCTTGAGAATACCATTTATGTCTAAAGGACCCCCTCTTACTAGGTGTGAATTCTCTGTTTGCATCACTTACACATAGGTGGAGTGGCCAAAAGTAATTTTAGAAGAAGCTATGAGCAGTACATTCAATCTAACAACTGAAAATTGATGGGCTAGAAATTATTGCAACTCAGATTTCCTGTTAAGACAAACAAAAAAAAAAAAACTTCATAACAAAGACTGCTAATTTAATATTTCTTATTTGTTATGGCCAAACGTTATCCATTTCCTCTGAAGCAGCTTTAGAGATAGCAGAAAGCTGGATGTAAATTAAGTAAGCTTGAAAGATTGCTCTGCCTCTAAATGAAGAGCCCTCACTTTACCTCCATAATCTTTTGAATCTGAACAAAATCTGAACAAAATGCATTCAGTTAGCAGTAACACAATAAAAAACGTACTGACTACCACTTCTGGGGACTGAATGTTAAAATGCATTACTCAGTGTGATTCACCTTCAGTCTGTAGTAAAACCCCTTCATATCACTTTCTAGTAACAACATCTGTGGTAAGAGCGTTGAAGCTGTGGTGAGTGACTGAATTGCAACTAAAGTCACGTAATTTGGTTACCGATAGTTCTGTTGTACAACCCCCATATTCTTGACTATGTGCACGCACATAATTTGCGTCAGTGACATACAGAAAAATATGATTTGAGAAGACAGCAAGAATGCTAGTAACTCAAGAGAAGACACTGAAAGTGACTGTACAGAGTTGATGGAGACATTGTGATTTTACATTTATTTCTTTTCTTTGCAATGTAACATAAGATGATTTTTTTCAACATAATACTTTTAATGTTTATAGCCTTAGTTTCTGACTCAAGTATATTTTGCATTATTTTAACAGCTTCTATCGTATTCAAGGACCAATGCAACAATAAATATGAATTGTTCATGTTCATCTGTTAATTTACTGAGACTACACACACACACACACACACTGCTGATTTCTGCTTTACAAAGTAATATAGAGCCACAGGCATAGTTAAAAAACAGACCTTGTGTAGCACAAGGGGAGAGATTTTTCACTTTCTTGATGTAGGGTAGCATTTCTGCTGAACAGTCTTGGAAGCTGTGGCAGAACCATGAATTCAGCTCATCACCATACATGGTAATTACACTGTAGGGGTTGCACTGTAAGTCAGTTAAAATGGAACTTTCTGGACCAGCACACACAACAGACAATGCTGGCAGAAATACTGCTACTAGTTGCTGGAGATTGCCAGGTAAACTACTTTCAAAAAGAACATTATTTGGAAATGGAAGTCTCTTGGATTAATTTTTGTAAGAAGAAGGCGTTAATTTCTATTATGATACCTCATTTTTTTCTCTACACCTGACTGGTTGCACTCACACAGGTCACATTACATGAGCACTGTGGCCCTCACACCCCTTTATCCCCGTTTCATCCTTCTTTATCTCATCTTGTAATCCTCTCACTTACTGCCTTTCATTCATCCTACCTCCCTTTTCGCTTTGCATTTCTCACATTTCCTCTTCCCCCTGCAAGCCTCGCTTACCATTTCTCTGTCTTCATCCACGATATTTTTCCTGCAACTTTTCTCACCTCTTCTAACGTCTTCATACCACTCTGTACACTGATAGGCTGCTATCCCTCTCACATTCACGATTGGTACATCTTATCCAAAAAGCTCTGCTAAGCATGATAACACTTTTCTATCCATGTTTTGATATTATAAACGGCTTCTGAAACTAAATGTCACAGCATATTCTTGTACATTTTTAGCATATCCTTGTATCTGTAAATATGTTTTGTTCATTTCTTATGTAATTCTATTCACCCAGGCTGTGCTTGTAAATGGCCCAGGGAGATCAGTGCACTAGCCTGATAAACAAATACAGACATTTCACTTTTGGAGAGGGACTTCATGCACTAAAAGACAGGATTCCATTTTCCTGGATAAGGAACATTAGCAAAAGTAATGTATTTATTTAATAACCAGGTAAGCCTACTACGGACAAGTGCCCGTTTTCAAATATGACCTTGGAGAAATGTCTGGTTAAATGACTTAGAGCAGTCTGCAAATAGAAACTGAAGGAATTAAACCCAGGACTACACGATGAATGCTCATTAGCTGCTCGTTGCCTTGAAACTGACAGACCTTACAGCTTTGCATGCAGTACAGCACAGAGGTAAGTGGGTACAAAGCTAAAGATCTGAGTTTGAATCCCAAACTCCACTTGCAGTGTGCTTAACCTTCCTTGTACTCATAGCCTGCCTCTAGCTGGGAGATCAGCATTCTTTTTGCATTAGCCACTTACCTATACATGAAAAATATGCTTCATCTACATTAAACTGATGCATAACTTAAAACACTGAATCTCAACAGACCAAGAACTCAATTAACTTAAACACATTTAAGTAAATGTTTTGCAGAGGGACAAAACCCCCTGCAACCTATGTGGGGGCTACCATCAAATATGTTCTAAACTTATATAAACTAGTGTTTTGCTCACACAACAGTTTAGAAAGGTGAAATTCCCCATTTAAGCAAACAACGGTCTTGTATAAATGTCAGCCATCAATCAGGTACAGGGAAACAAAAAAATAAAGTATCATAGGAGAAATTAACACCTTCTTACTACAAAAATAACGCAAGGGACTTTGGAATAAATAAAAGCATTACTTTTAAGGATGATTTTGGTCTTGTTTTGCTAAAGCCAAGGCTTTTGACACCATCCCCCACTCTGGAATTATAGATCAACTCACTAAACTAGGTATAAATCCCTATGTCACAAGATGGGTTGTCAACTGGCTCACTGACAGAACCCACACTGTGAAAGTAGCAGACTCCAAATCCAGCTTCAGACCAGTGACAAGTTGAGTACCACAGGGTTCAGTCCTGGGTCCTCTCCTGTTTGGTGTCTACTTCTCTGAAGTACAGGCCAACACAGAAGGTCTTTGGCTAATGAAGTTCGCAGATGACTGCAAACTAGGAGCCATAATCAAAACTCCAAAAGATGTGGACATCCTACAAAAGGGCCTTGCTGAGACAGATGCCTGGTGTCAAAGCCATGGCCTCAAGCTCAATGCCAAAAAGTGCATTGTCATTCCTTTTAGTAAAAACTCAGTACCCATGAACTACCACATAGGTGGTAGTCTACTTAACACCGAAAGTGTGATAAGAGACCTTGGGACACAGGTGGACAGTAGTCTCTCCTTTGATAATCACATCGCCACAGTAGTCAGGAAATCCTTCTATGTGGCACACCTCATCACAAAAGGTTTCTCATCCAGGAAAAAAAAGAGGTCATTGTTCCCCTGTACTCGTCACTCATTAGACCCATTATAGATTACAATGCCCCTTTTGGTATGTACCTCACAAGACATCTACAACAACTGGAAAGGCCACAGAAATACCTCACAAAGAGGATTACCGGCCTCAAAGATATGCCCTATGCAGACCGTCTCAAAAAACTGCAGCTTTACTCCGTTGCATACCGCCTACTCAGAGGCGATCTCTGCCTAACACACAAAGCTATGTCAAACCCAGAGCTTTTAGACATGCTCCACTTAAAGAAATCCCAATCCCTACAAGCTACATGCTCTAGGGACCTAAACCTCATCACCACAATAAACAGAACATGCTGGAGGGATAGATTCCTGTCCCAGAGACTTCCTATACTCTGGAACAAACTACCTATCTATATCAAACAAAGCTCCTCCTTAGCACTGTTCAAGAAAAATCTTGATGATTGGATGGGAGATAGGAAATTCACCCCGGGGTTCACTTCTGTGGCTCTGCTCAACAGTGGCACAGGAAAATAATTTTCTTGGGTGGCGAAAGCCATGGTACCTTTGGCTAGGCTTATATAGGCCCTAGGGCCAATAGCCTAGTACCTACCTATGAACCTATAAAAGGTCAATTTATTGTTCTCAAGTAACATTCTAATGAGGCAGGTTATTTATCTTACTGTGGACCTTGCAAGAGTCCAGATCTGCCACTCTAGGACAAATAACTTTCAGTTTGAACTTTTTGCAATGAAATGGAAAGCTATTTCTTCATATTGCCTTCTTCCTAGAGACTTGAAATTAAGAAATCCATAAGCTACTCATTCAATAGTAAACAAAAATATTAAAACTGCAGCTACAATGCATCATGAACATTTTGCATTACTCAGGTGTTGCTCTCTCAACTGATGCACAATACTTTGGATTTCTTAACTGACTGTTTCAAAGTACCACTGCAGAATGGTCTACATCACCAATGTTCCAGTGAACCCCCAAAATGACTTTATACAAGAAACAAAAGTAAAACCTAGAAGAATTTCTTAACTAATTAAACTGCTAATATGGCTTCTAATAGAGCAATTTACGGTTTTTAAAAGTGCCAAATAAATAATACTGGAAATACAGATAAATATATATGTATAAAAACCAAAGCCAAACAACCGAGGACTAAATATTTTCAGTAATACAGCCTACTGAACAAAAGAAAATGTAAGCTGTGGTTTGTTAAAAGCAGAGGGGAAATAAACACCTGAAGGCCCCCTTATGTATATCCATGTTTTCTTTAATTATGTGTTAATCAGGCAAGTGAACTGTTCCTGGAGCCCCCCCCCCCCTTTTTAACACACAAGGCCACAATGTGAGGGTAAATGCAAAGCATAAAAACAGGTTTAATCAATGAGCATGCTTTTGGGAGGAAACTAGACAAAAATTCCAAGCAAATATTAAGGACAGCACCCAAATTCCTCATAGTGGCCAACAGTTCAGAAGGGTACCACAGCCTTTACAGACCTTGGGCAAAAATCTTACCACTAAGCAATCATGTTAACCCTTTATCAGATGGAAACCTTACAACCTGCCTCCCATCTTCTCCTCTACAAAGCAGTAATCAAAAGCAGTGCTATCTACAACTAAGAGTGGGGTCACAACTCAGAACGCTGATACGGGAACAATGAACACAAACACGGATTTCTTAGGTAATGGATATTCAGTGTGTTCGTTCACATCGCTCTTGATATGCAAATGCTAACGAAGAGCCTTACCCAGGGGAAATGGCTGCTCTCTGGACAGCTTATTTTTTTAAATAATTCAGCTGTGGTCACAACTCAGCAAACACAGCCCAATGACCGTAAGGGACTGCTAATCAAAAAATTACCATTAAGTAGTTCCAACCTGAACGGTTCTGAAAAATGCTTGCACTATACTATTATTTCATTATTTAATTGCCATAAATCAATCTGGAGTTACCCAACGTATAGGAAGATAAATCCTGAATAAAATCCATTAAAACATTTTATCAGAAAGACAATGGTTTAAATAGTTGCACAAGAATATGTTTACATTGCAAACAATGTCATGGCATAAACAGTGGTGGCAAACCTATGACACGTGTGTCAAAGGTGACACACGCCACGATATTTTGGTTGACACGTCAGTGATCACCAACACCCGAATTACCAATGACACTGCTTTTGCATTTTTTGCTCATGTGAAGTGCACTGAATTATTTTGTGCCAGGAGCTTTTGACACGTCAAACCCAAAAAATTTGCCATCACTGGCATAACATAACAGGACACATGCAGTGAGTTGCAACATAGATAGAATACCACCATCTAGAACCTTTTATGACAACAGCTGCTTTCTTTCCTTCAGAAGCATTTCTTATAACATCAGTCTCTCTTTAGACCTCTTCTTGCTGACCTCGTCCTACTGGAGACAACTGCCACTTATCTTGCAGACAAGATGCCTTACTTGACTTCCCCCACCCTGGCGATACATCCTGCCTCCCAGCACTTTCTCCTTCAAAACTTTGCTTCTGAGTCTGAGTTGTCCACGTAGAAGCAAGATATATTTCAGTTCAGTTAAGTGACAACCCAACTCTGAGTGCTTTACTAAAGGCTTCATAATGAACAACTGTACTCTAGATATAAAAAGTGGCCTCATTAACATAAAATGCCCTGCCTTACCTTTTTTAATTACCTCAATTTAATTTCTCCTCTTAAATATAATTTACCACATCTACCCACAGCAAGTCACCCAGGCTGCAACTACAAATCCTGAAAAACATTGGTTTACTTGCAAAACAATAACTCGCACACTAGGAAGGGATAATTTTCAGTTATTCCTAGAAAGCAAAGGGTCACACAAGAAAATAAGATGTCTGAACACCTGCAAAGATGTATGGTCAATAATGACTTTCAAGTAAACTTAACCAGTAGAATACAAAATGTATTTTTTTAAGTTGTGGATAAAAATAAAGATATTCAGGATGACTTATAAAGTGGATTTCACATCACCAGAATCTGACCTTCTATTTATGGGACCCCAGCATTAAGAGACACATATGTCTTTATTTCCAAAAACCAGCAATGAAAAATAGTGTCATGTTGTGACTGCTTAAGATGTCTTCTTTTCTTGAATCTAGCAAACATTCCCTGGTACAGGTGCAAACTTTAGCTAAAAAGCTTAACCACTCCACTGCTCCAAGTAAAAATAGTTTTAACATGCTAAGCTACATGATGACAGGTATGACCCCTTGTGATACTCATTTAAAAATAAAAGGCCAATTTGGCACAGGCTGGTGCCAAAGTAGCACAAGGTAGTTTAGTTGGCAATCAATCTTAAGTGGTTCAGCTAGGTGTTGTAAAGTACTGCTACATGTTAAAACAAACAACTCTCTCAGCCCAAACCATTGTAAGTCTGGATTCAGTATTGCCTCCACTGTAACACACAATGCACACACAGATACCGGCAAGCAGAGTCACATGCACAAACAAACATCTTTTACACCTTTTACATACTGTATGTTACAAAAGCTGCATACAGCACATGAAGTTCTCTCTGAGGACTACTGAGCGGTGGACAGAAATAACTTTACTGGAGAATGTGTGGCAATGCTGCTCATTCCAGACTTTAGGACATTGTCGCACACAGTTTCAATCACTTTTTACTGTTTACTTTTTAGTGCTAACTTATTCCTTTGCCATTGTGGACAATGCAGAATCTGACTGTTAAAATAAATTATACAATGACTGTCCATTAATATTCCAAAACGAGCATGCTGACTGGTCAGCCCAATCAGCGTGCCCGTTGTAAATCCGAGCATATACCAATGGAAAAAGGTCCGGCCGCCTGGACTTTTTTCCACTAATATAAACGTAACCTTTTTTTAACAAAAATAAATAAATAAAATCTGAAATTTGGATGCTGGACATAGCAGAGAGACAATACTAGGAAAATCAGGTACGTTACTGAAAACTAAAGACACATATTTGATTTTCCTTGTATTTCCTCTGTTCTGTCTCTCTCTGTCCGGAATGTTTTTTTTTTTTTTTTTTTTTTTTAATTAAAAAAAAAAGTAAGAAAAGGAAAACAGAGCAATGGAGACCTTCTTTTCTCCATTGCTTTCTTTCCAAAGCACTGATGTACTGGGTATGCGTGGGAACGAAAGTCCCACATGCATGCGCAGTACATCACAAAAGGCAACAGAATACGTACCAGCAGCGGAAGGATACCATGGTGCCATTATACAAAGACATTATTTAAGAAAAGCAAGTATTTTTTTCTTAAATAATGTCACTGTATAATAGCAATAACTGACTCTGTGGTGTGGTATATTAAGATTTACCATAGATGGCTTTATTTAATCAATCGGACTTCACCCTCGCGATTAAAACACACCAACCATGGGTAAATCTTAAAATACCACACCCATAGCTGGCCTTAGGCATAGGCCAACTATGGGACAGCCTAGAGTGCCGCTCTAGCAGGGGCGCCATTCCAGTATTTCTTTGGTGTAGGTAGACCAGGATGGGGGCACCAGGTGGTGTGGGGGGGGGGGCACCATGGAGCCCTTTTGCCTATGGCACCAGTTGAACTAAGGCCGCTCCTGACCACACCAATGTCAGTTATTGCTTAAATAATCTTCTTATGCACATGGTTACAGTTTTACAGCTCTAGAATTTTGTTAAAGAGAACAGTTATCTGATATTATATATGTTACACTATAGTGGAAGAAAGAGATGGTTTCTCATTCTGCTTTCACATTACAGTTGTATGTAGTAGCCATCAGAATAAGCTCATATTACTTTATATGTATATGAAATCACAGGCAGCCATTACCTGAATCTGCTTTAAAAAGCAGTTTCTGAATCGAACAGCAAAGTGTTTTTTGTTCAAAGACTCCAGTGCACTGGATCCAAAACTGATTGAAGTCTGTGAAGTTGCACAGTATCAGAAACCGATCTTTCGAAGATGACTGTTCCACTCTGCTTGAGGATTTGCAACATTATATGTGAAACTGAGCAAAATCTATTAAGGATATCATGCACAGACAGGGAGAGAAACTTAATAAAAGAAAAGGGCTGTACTACTAAGAAATTAATTGAAAGTGTGTTTCTGTTGTACAATGGAAACTGTGCAGTACACGCAATTGTTTTTCAGTCCCCGCTCACTGTTACTCTAATACCTGTCCCACTGCCCCATGCCCAACACTGGGTCTGCCTGTACTCCAATTCATCCCTGCAGTCCAATACTTAAATTTAAGCCAGGGTCAGAGATAAATCTAAGGGTGACTGGGGAGTCCGCTATCCATCTTCTAGTTGGGGGGGGGGGGGTTATGTATGACCTATCAACTTTTCCTGCACCCTGCCTATGCTTGCCAACACATTTCCAAAGCTAACTCATGGATCATACCTTCTCTTAGGGAGTGCCATAGATGAACACCCTCCCCATCCTGCATGGGCATACCCATCCATCCATGCCACTTCAGTTGTCCAAGCCACTAATCAAGCCTGGGGCATCTGTGCCATAGTCAGGGCTTTCTCACTGCAAGCCACTGCTGCAGCCTGCAGTACATACATATTTGTAGTTAAAACTAAAATAGTGATGTTACTGCTCACACTGGAAAGTGTGAAGGGCTGTGACAATAAACTATCCTGCATGAGCATATAGTTAGTGCTAGGTGGTGCAGAATTATGTTCAAATAACTACTGCTGTGACTGCAACAGACATCAGCGTTCCTTTGCATCATCACCACCATTCTTCATAATGAAGCAAAGCATCTTATTGTTGCTGTGAACCACTTATGGAAACAGACATTTGTGAAGAGAGAAAGGCAGATTCTGAGGGATGTCTGTCATATATTCTCTGTAGAAAGACATGTTTTTCTGTTTCATTAGAAGCATACTTGAAGTTGGAACACTGGGCATTCTATAGCAGTCTTACTTAAGAATGATGACCATAACACATTTTTGTTAATATTATATCTATGAGTGACCATATGCAGTGATGCAATTCTTGCTGACATCATCACATCAAAGTGTGCCATCATACCCCACAGTGATTCTTTGAGGCTATTGGTGAACAGTCTAGCGACAGCTGTTAAATAAGTGCATAGCCAGATACTGCCAACAACACTGTGTCACACACCTTTTAAGCTTTTTTAAGTTTTTGTGAATCCTGACAGAATGAGTGTGGTTGTGATTGCTCAAGTATGACCCCTCCGTTAAGTATTTGATCTTTTTCTAAACTTCAGGGGAAATAGTCAGTAGTGTAGAATGAACACTACCAACACACACACACACACACACACACACACGCACACACACACACACACACAAAAATGCTTCTCAGTCACATGAGCTATCCTGGGATGGAGGCACATTCTGGAAGGTGGTGCAAAAGTCCAAAACCTCTTGGCTATACTCCGTTGTTCCAACACAGAAGTCACCGATTTCTGTGTTCCATGTACAGCAGCCACTTTTCACAGTAACACTCATTAATTACAGTAAGGCATGCCCTTCACTTGTGGTGCGAAGAATTTGTGTGTGCTGTTTGCTCATAAAGCAAAGCTCCAGCAAACAGGCCAAAAACACAATGTTCTGTTTTGTACTCTACACACTGAAGTCATCATCCAGGAATGTTTAACAGTCTGTCTGCCAGTAAGGTAGCCTGAATGTCCTCTTTTACAGGAAGTGTGAGTGGGGGCCTGTAACCTGACTCAGATCATTGAGGTGAGTCGTAAGATGTCACCAGACCCAGTTTTGTTACCACTCATCATTCGTGCAGCTTCATTCAAAGGTTGTAGAACATCTGCATCATATGTCACTGACTGGGTCTGATACTTACTCCTTCCCATTCCCACTGCCACGTCATTCGATATACTAATAAACTGCATTCTGTTGCTTAAGCATCCCCTTTGTCATTACTGTACACAGATTACTCTTGACGAGCACTTCCTACATCAAGAAGTGCACTGCAAGTATAGTCTCCCTGCGCATTTGTCCTAAAAAAACTTCTAACTTGGGAGAATGTCTAAAACTAGTGAAAACTTTGAAAGTAACAGAAATTAAACTTTACACATTTGATCCTTACTGACAAAATTCTTGGTTCCGCATTTTGATCATAAAGAAAGCATAGTGCATGGGTCAGGGATTCTTGTCAAAGGTCTGTTAGCACTTTTAAACATTACCAATCTTACTTGCAGTGACTCTAGAACAAACTTTTCTGCCATCTTTCCAAGCACCTTCCCAAACAATGATCAGTACAGTGGTATATACCTGTCAACATTCACTTTTTCAAAATACGTTTCAGATCAGTGCAACACCAATAAAAAAAATATTCTGAAATGCCCCATCATCTATGCACTTGCAGGCAGCGTACGTATAGCTACAACCGATACTACAGACAGACAATGGTGTGTGTCTAGCTGAGTAGCTACATTTTATTACTCTTACTGCAGTTTCCATGTCCTGGTAGGGGTTATGCCTGGCTAACTTCAACTCTTTACAGAAATGTTTTAAAGATAACGTGCCAATTGTTTCAACCACTGTGACAGTTTTACATCCCCTTCTCTTTTTGTAACAAGATGTGCGTGCAGGGAGTACACTCCTACAAGGATCTGGCTGGCTTCCGTAAGTCCCATTTACTCTCTTAAATCTTTTTTCCAGATTTCTGAAAGACATGCTTTACTGTACTCACCGAAGGCTTTTCATTTACAATCTGCTTCATCAAAGCACTTCAGGGGAAGGGATCATTGGCCCTAAAGTTCAGTGACTAATGTCAGTCAAAATTATTATTTTTTTTTTTAAAGATGACAAACTCTCCCTGCAAAGTTGACAAACCCTACTACCTCTTCTCTTTGCCTTCCACTCCAGTCAGTCATCTGCCCATAGCTGACCTTAGGCATAGGCCAACTAGGCAGCCACCTAGGGTGCTACTATAGCAGGGGCAATTTTCTAGTATTTTTTTTGCTTATTTTTTGTAGTAAAGAAATTCTGTTTTTAAAATATATTGAATGAATTCAGGAAAAAATGAACAGCAAGACAAACTCTGAGAAAAAGGAGAAAAAAAGTAGTCTGGATGGTGTAGGCAAATCAGAATGGGAGCACCGGGTGGTGTGTGTGTGTGTGTGGGGGGGGGGGGGGTGCTGTGGAGCCCTTTAGCCTAGAGCAGCAGGTGACCAAAGGCAGGCCATACATCTGCCTTAAAAGGCTGGCTCCTTATTTCCCTCCCACATTATGGTACAGTCCACCTTTGTTTTTTGTCTTTCGCTTCCTGTCACCCGTCTTTAAAGATGAAAAATAACCTCTTGTTTTTGCATAAAATGTGTTTGTACGCATGTTTATGCAAACACTTTTTTTATAGAAAAACAAAAGGCTTTTAAAGATTGCTTACGAATTTGGAAAAATAATTGTAGCAAGCCATGTTTATGGCATTAATATTTATGGAAGGGCAGGAGGCACTTATGTCAGTCTGTGTTCCAGTTCTAATTATGCTGGATTAGCATAGGTAAGTAATTGCAAATTAGGTATGTACTTCCTAAACTGTTACATTAACAGTTTGGCAAAAACCTAATCATTAGTTTTGATGCACAGGGTTAAGTTACCTATTGCTACTCTGCTTGTCTAGCAGGTTTTGATTAGAGCTCTGTTTTTTTTCTGCCTCCCTTACAGTGCATTTACTTTCTAATTGTTTACTTGTCATTTTGGTGCATAATATTTGCCATGTATTGTACTGTTGATGTCATTTGCCATGTATTGTACTGTTGGTGTCATTTTGGCATATATCATGGCCAAGTAGAAGGATCAGTACACCTACCTAGCTGTTAACACGATACATTTCCAGTTAAAGGGGAGTGAGTAACTGCCTGGACCATAAAAACGGTTCATCGGTTGGCACTAGGCTATCAATGAAGTGGCCACAATGCACACACCCCCACCCCAACACACACATTTGCAGGCTAGCTACTGTTTTATGCAAATCTCAAAACAAGAGTCAGTTCTGTTTTCTAGTATGATAGAAAGCACATCAGAAACAATTTTAAGTCTCTACTTCTGCAGGCCATACGATTCAGCAAAAAGAGAACCATAAATTCCCCACTCACTCATTGAATGTTTGCCCACTTCTTTTGTAAGGAAAAATATTTGTATGTGGTAAGTAGCATCTTATGTGCATTTGCATAATACGAGTTTTGTACAAACCAAACATACAAGTGGAAGTATTCCTTACTGTAGAAAATATGTGTTCTGCATTCCTAATTGTTCTTATGCCAGTTTTAAACGCATGTTGGTTTATTTGTTACATGGCACTAAATCAGAAATTTTCTTCACTATCTTCTTTGTTACTTATTTTCTGTGCTTCTTCAAATTCTGCCTTCACATTAAAAAGCATGCATTGCTAGTCAATGCATACGTGAAAAGTGTGGAAATGTAAAATGTGATCGAAGCAAATATCTATTCAATGTTTTCCCATCCACAGAGCAGCATCTAGCTTTAAGATGGAGCTAAAGAACAAAGCAACTCATTTTCTGTGGTACCCTGCTGCTACGTTTTCTGCATATTCTGAGCTAGTGTGGTCACATGCTTAAAAAATTTAAAGGTATAGAATGAATGTGTAGCGTGATGTCATCCAGAAAGCAGACTACATCTCCAGCGCTAAATGTCAACGTCTAGAAATGCAAAGTGAGTTCACTCATTGAATTAGAGCATTGAAATCTTCCATTTATTTAGCATATAATCAAAATATTTATTGGCTCAAAAATATTCATGGGGGTATTCGTGATGGTCATTGTTCAGACTTCAGTGAAGCTGCTCGACCAAGGTACAACCTTACGTCTTTTGCTATTACCTGTCAAGAACACCAAATACAGCAGACTTGCTAGAATGTTTGATAATATCTTACACTAATTTTTTTAGCAAATCACCTGAAAGGCTCATAACTGAAAAATGACAACTGACTTGTTTTAGAAGTGGTTTAATACTGCAAAAAATGAAAGCAGATTTGTGTGAAAGTGATGCATTAACTTACAACAGTGACATGAACCAAGGTACTATTTAGATGTTCTTGGCATAATGCCAATGAGTTGCCTGAATCCCAAACTCCAGAAATAAATGCGACTGACATTACCTTAACTGCAGTACTAGTGACCCCTATACAAAGTGTACACAAAAGGACCATATTTCAGGTACGTGAACAGACACACACACACACACACACACACACACACACACACACACACACACACAATAAACTATATGGACCCAAGTACTTTTACAGCTGCCACCACCTTAGACATCCTAGCAAATAGAATGGGATCAACTATATTTACCTGTCCCTAAGCTAGCCCTGACAAATTTTCTTTGTGTATGGACAATTAGGTAATGCGGAAATCTGTACATCTGCGGTGTCTCTTGTTACTTTGAAAAAAATGTCTTCAGAACTTAAGTCACAAGATGGTACAGTAAGACAGTACAGCATAAATTACAAACATATATGCAGAGTTGTCATTCAGGAAGTGAAAGGAAAATGTATACAGGCAGTGGTAAAAAAAAAAAAAAGCACTGTGACCCTCTAGTTAGTGTACTTTCTAGAAATCCAAGATCTTTCTTTGTAAAATGTGCTTAAGAAAAAAATCAACATAAACTGTTACAAAAATATTTTCTGAATAATGGGTTTTAATTTTGCAAGACTTTATGCTGTCAGCAGTTGTCGATCTAAAGTTTAAAAATAATGTTTTTTCCAGTAAATTTCCCCTAGTTTAACAGAGAATACATCAGTGAAATCCCAGACAGAAAGAAGAGCCTTCTGTTAATCATACCTTGCACTATTACTTCATAATGTCTCTTTAAAGGAGTGACTGTGTTCAAGGAACACTTTTTTTTTTTTTTGGGGGGGGGGGGGTATGTATCAATGACAGCTTACATTTCTTAAGTGGCCCAAGTGTTGGGTACTGGTGAAATGTCACTTTTGCCCTGCTTGGTTCACACAGTGTAATCTATCAACATATTTTTTGTGTTGGCATCCTGCCTTAATGACTAGGTGCACAGTTAACAACAAACTAATCAGTTCAACTGAGACAACCAGCCTGAGTAAACATGTAATACATTGCGCATGGTAATTATGCTCTAATGTTTGGAAAAAGACCAATTAGTTAAGTGCTAGAATGGCACAAGACACTACCTTACCAAATGTTATGCACCTCCTGCTTAAGTTGTTAAGGTTGGATCCCTTGCTAGACAGTAAAATCTGCCAGTACTGATCAGTAAACGACAGAGGCAGAATAAAAGATTAGTTTCGGTTTTCTGTCCATGCCAATAAGGTGTCCCTTCCTCTTATAAACTTAGAAAGCAGCAAGAATAACAGGATGTGTGTTTGCCTGCATTTTGTCTGAAGGATACGAACTCTGGAGCATAAAAAGCTCCATGCACTATAAAGAACTACGACTGGATCTTCGATCACAACTTAATTGTGTGTTTTCAACATGGATGCCAAGATTCACCTCTCCAGCTTTGCTTGAGAAGTTAATTTCTTACCATCCGTGCCTTGAATACATAATTAACCGGTTATGATCAACAAATCAATCATAATACTCTGTCATAACATCCCAGGATTAGTTACAACAGGTAGAAAGATGCAGACAAAGAGCAACTTAACTTGGGGGTACATACTTGAGGGCTTTGCCCCACAAAGTTTCATGCAAAGACAGTTGCATTTGTTTCAGCTTTGTCTTTAACTAAATCATTTGTAGCCTAGCAACAATAGTGTTTGTTAGCTCCTATGCTTGCATGCACACACTTTTCTCTGCTCCAGTGCAGTCTGGAGATGAAGGAAGAAACTATGCAAAATACCAGATGCTGTGCTTTCAGACACCTTAGACTTGCAACACCGCCTCTAGTAGCTGTCACCTCAACAGCAGTTTTGGAAAACACTCTACAATGAGGCAATAGAGCAACACTTTTAAATGCAAGCATCTCTGACACAGCGCAGTACACAACTTCTTGCATAAAGAAAGGACATCCATGTAAATTAAAGAGTTTGATCTTATGACACACATTTCAGAGCTACGGACATACTACAACAATTTTTGTTTTCTTTGTACTTTTTCTAAAATATTACAGTGAAACATCTTGTAAACATGACAGATCATTCTGAATAAATTTTATCTAGACAACTAGAAAAGGTTAGCGTGAAACATCTTGTAAGTATGAATTCTAATAATGCCATGTGGTGCTGCGGTAGCGTTGTCGCTTCACAGTTAGACGTTGCCCGTTCGATTCTCAGTTAGAGCGTCTTCTGTGTAGCGACATGCGTGAATGGGTGTTCCTTCTTTGAAGGTTGTGCGTTAGGCCTGGCAAGCCAGTACGTAAAAATCTACTGCCAATCATTAGCGGACCGGAGTTCCGCTGTGGCGACCCCTAACCGGGAAAAGCCGAAAGACACAAACAAACAAATGTATAATATAAACTATACAGTGTTAATCCAATGACAATAAATCAGTCCACTTATCTGTGCTGCTGGCAACATCCATTCAGTTTTCATTCCAGATGGTTAAAGGCTGAGATGGAAAGTAAGACACTACAGTGACACACAGGCTTTTTTCCCCCTAGAAAAAGTTGCCTTAAATTAAGAGTTATTGGTGTGTTCCATAAACAATACAGCTGCATTATGCATCATTAGACAGACACAGTGCTAAACAGTAATGCAAGATACCCATGTCTTTGTTGGAAGACAACTGATAGCCTTAAATACCCATCAGAATGTATGATCCAAACCTGTGACAAGTGGAGTACCACAGGGTTCAGTCTTGGGTCCCCTCCTGTTTGGGATCTACTACTCTGAAGTACAGGGCGACATAGAGGGCCTCTGGTTGACAAAGTTCACAGATGACTGCATATTGGGTGCCATAGTTGAGTCCCCAACAGACGTGGACATCCTGCAAAAGGGCCTCACTGAGACTGATGCCTGGTGTCAGAGCCATGGCCTCAAGCTCAATGCCAAAAAATGCATATTCATCCCCTTTGGTAAAAACCCTGTACCCATGAACTACCACATAGGCGACAGCCCACTTAACACCGAATGTGTGATAAGAGACCTCAGGACTCTAGTGGACAGTAGCCTCTCCTTTGATAATCACATTGCTTCAGTAGTCAGGAAATCCTTCTACGTAGCACACCTCATCATGAAAGGGTTGTCATCCAGGAAAAAAAGAAGTCATTGTCCCCCTCTACTCAGCTCTCATCAGACTCATTATAAAGTACAATGCCCCATTTGGAATGTACCTTACAAGGCATCTGGAGCAACTAGAAAGGCCACAAAAATACTGCACAAAGAGGATTATGGGACTCAAACAGTTACCTATGCTGATATTGCAGGAAATGTGAAAAACATGTTAGCTTATTCACATACATTACACTGAACGCTACAAATGTTCAGATTTTTTTGTCACCTCTGATTTTGGAGGTTAACCCACACTCAAGTGTTCACTATGTCATTCCACAATATCTCTCAACCTCTAATCTAATTATTTTGTTCAAGAAATCTGGAGAAAACTAAAAATAATGATGGGGGCAAAGGTCCAAAATCAGGGACAGATGTTAAATGGTACTTTTATAAGCTAAGATAACTAACAGAAAATCAGGTTTTGCATGAGAATGTATTTTCTGAGGGACAGGAAGACTAAAACTCAAACATGTCATTATTTAATGACTTCAATTGTCAATGATTTGCCAGGAAAAACACAACTCTTATTAGCGACAGACCAAAACCACGAGGCAAAAATCTGGACAGTTGAGAGGTTAGCTCCTCTTCAGTATTCACAGCAAGATGGAGAGAAGAAGTAATATTGATGAAAGAGAAGGCTTTCTTCACTTTGGTTTAGTTCCAACATCCCCTCATCACAATGAATAATGTTATCAATGAGGGTTGTGTGCATATGCTACCAGGTAAACTCCCTCTTGAAGCATGCTGAAGAAAATATGCCTCTGTTTCTCCCTTCATTTCTGTCTGTACAAACTACATCTCCCAGCCTCCACCAGGGTCAAAGCCAGGCAAGAGACCCAGCCTCTTTTTGGCATTGAAAAGCCAGTGCTTTTGCAACCCCCCCCCCCCCCCCGCATCCCCGGATGGCACTTCACAATCAGTACTCTACTCTGTCTCTGCACACAAACAAGTTTTCCATGTACTGCAGAAGCACAAACACTTGACTTCAACTTGGATGGTTGTGTGGCTGGAAGTACCAGGATGCATCTAGAAACTCAAAACCATATCCTGCCTTGGAGAACATGCTGCTAGTATCTATGGTAAAACATTATGTTGACTTTCATTGGTGCTAATTACATAATAAAAAGCAAAGATCAACACTGTATATCACTGACTGGAAACCGTTCCCCATATCCTAACAAATTTAAATATACTAAATTCAAGACCACACAACACTAGAAGTCAGGAGAGAACTTCTTTAGCTCCACTTTTATTGGATCTAGTCAATTTACAGTTTCAATGAAACATGGGAACTGAATTAAAAATTATCAGTGATTCTCATTCTGTCAAGCATCACTTGTTGAATGGCAAGATCTTCGAGTCTGGTGCTAAGTGTTAAATCTTAAAAGCATGTTGTTAAACCTTATTAACATATTGTTTGCAAAGAAAAATACACTCCTGCATTGATGCATGGGATAAAAGAAAGACACATTGCATCTATTTATAATTTCAGAACTAGGTCCCTAAAATGAAATCCATATGTAAGTGGGACTAAGAAGAACATGGGGTGGGGTGGGGGAGTCCTTGCTATTGTATGTTAGCGGTGTGCAACTGTTACTGCGACATGTAACAACTGGTGTTGTACTCGACATGAAAGCATTACCACGCATTACTGTGTCAGTGGATGAAAAGCACCCTTCCCAACATCTCATTTTCAGTTTGTACGTCTCACAGTGAATCTTGGTAGCTCAACTTTTTCAGGTTCTCCAACAGAAACCATTTAAGTCGAATGCAATAGAAATTAATAAGCACTTCCCTTAAGTTCAGAGTTGAAACATTATATTTCTCACTACAGAAAATAGTTATCAATAATTCCTTTAGCCCCTTCATTGTCACATTTGGAATTCGTTATGCAGCACCATTGGTTTTGTTTTACTTATGAGAACTTGAAGGTCTTCTTTGGGAATACATGCTTGTAGTGTGTTTGATGTGCCTTGAGACTGTACTATTTCATTGTAGCATATGCAAGACATGCATGCACACGAGATAACATATACTGGACATGCATGCACACATGAGAGCATACATCACAATCTAGTGGAGAGACCAGTTTTCAGCACACTACCTTAACCATTCTGATCACAACAGGGGTCGCTCCAACACCCATCTGCGCCAAACACGCAGTCTTTCCAGATGTCAATAACTATGACAATAGCTGTCCATCTGAAAGCTGCAATCAGTTGTTGAGTGAAATCACTTGGTTTTCATACAGTGATTAAAGTGAACTGCCTGCTCTTATTGATTTATGAAAGGAGACTGAAGCTGGCATTATGATAACTATGGGTGTTTAGTAAACAAACATACAAATTAATTTAAGGTAAGTCTTGCACAAACACCGTGCGTGTTTGTGTGTACATTTTTCTATGCCTTCAGCCAAGGACTTCTTAATGTTACTTAACAATACATTTGGACTGCTCTGTTGTAGAACTCTACCATGCAGTCTGTTGTGCAACTGTGTTCCCAGATGTCAAAAATCAGAATGTCACAGTGACCAACTTATGCTGACATTTTTGGATTAGACATCCTTTACTGCAGGAAAGCAGCTCATATTATTATTTCTCTTTGGGTTTGTGAAGAAATTCTAACCTTTATAAAAATATAGTGTCCAAATCATACCCTTCTCATATGTATCAACTGATCGATACAGATGACAAAATCAACTCTAATGATCAGCTGTTACAGAATAAGAACACTCTTTTTCAAATATCTTGTGTATTATCACAAAGCAAAAAGTACAGATGTAAAACTCAGAACATTTACATATATCAGAGTGATCCAGTGCATCACAGTTGTATGAAAATACAAACAAAATCTTCTTTTCAGGAGTGTTAGAATATTTACTGCTCATTCTGAATAAACTCCTGCAGCTGAGTGAGTAACATACCTCTCAACCTGGAAACATCAAAAATCTGGACAAGGCCCACGAAAAATAGGTACAAATCTGTATGTTGATTAACATGACATTTGCATACATAATTATGTAACCCTGCCCACTCCTGCGGGATTGTGGGATACCAACTTTCAAATGCAAATTGAAGAACAGACGACTAAAATATGGCACCAGAGTCCCCCTGCAGCCATTCCAATGTTCCATTACCTGGCTATTTCATCCCATTTACCATAAACACTAATGTGCACACTGCTTTACTTCTACAATCATTTGGATTTTATTTTTACATTGTATAGCACAATGCACAAACACTAATAGACATCTGCTAAACAAAGCAATACTGTCTCAGAATAAAAACAGACCACATTAAAATAGCTCCGCCCTTGAAACTCACATTCATTGATACATCACTGAAACCCACACCAAATCCAAAGAAAATGCATCGGGCCAGTGGCGGATAAAGATTACCTTTGGACTGTTTTCAAATCATAGGCCCCTTGCTCACAAAACAAGGAACATACATGTGCTCTTTGATACACTTTCCTGACTTTATTAGATTATATTCCTTGTATAATACGGCACACTTGTTAGACTTAAAGCACATTTTAAATGTATTGTTTGAACATTTTTTCCAGTAGGCAATTAAACAAAATGCATGAACCAATAATGACAAAACTGCCCAATTCAAAACATTTCAATCATAAATGTCTACTTACACACGCACACAGTATATATACATATAAATATATATACATATAAATATATATACATATAAATATATATATTTACATACATATATATATATATATATACACATATATATATATATATATATATATATATATATATACATATATATATATATATATATATATATATATATACACGTATATAAAAAAATGACAGTAGTGTAAGCCATGGGCATCTTGCACAGCTTCTTAAACGTATTTTCAGTTTTTTGCTTGATTTACTTTGATTTGTGTTATCAGACCAACTCAATAGCTGTAAATGTACAACAAAATAAACTAGGTGAACTGCATGTTTTAAGACTTCCAATTTTTAGTCCAAAGTACTGACAGACCCTCTCCTACATTCATCCTGATGCATCAAAACTATCATTGTAATCCAGGTGCTGTTAACTGGCCACTCTTGCTTCTTCTACTGCCTGCAGTGGAAAATGTGTTTTATCTTATAATGCTGGAAAATGTACTGTACTTGTTTAAAAATATTTTCTTATAATCCAGCACACACAGAGCATAATTAAGATTTTCTGTTCTTGAATTTGGGTTAATGATATTTTTTGCTCTTTCCACGGAGGCACAAATGCCCTTATGCATGACATTTTCTCACTTCTGTATCTGTAGCTACACCCTTGACTTGTTACACCCACCCCCATTAAAAGTACAACACAGTACACTATTAGCATTTGTACCTACCCACCGTGGGAGTAGAACAAACACCCTTCTGCATCAAAAGGAAGCATTTACACCCTGTTATGCTATTAACTCTCAGCTCCTTGTAAAATCCACTAGACACTCAACTGTATCTCTCAACTTTGTAGCACAAGAAATCTGAAAAAACACAACATTTATTGGGAGGGACAAAAGCCCAAAAATCAAGGGCACATTTTAAACATTGCTTGCATAATTTTGGAAAGTTGCTAGAATAAAATGTTGTGTTACCTTACCCATTGTTTCACTGCCAAATCTTGAACTCAGGACCCTGTACACTACAGTCACAGCAACATACCACTATGCCAAATCAGCAGTTTCCTGAACTTAAATGGCTATCATTTAGTGAAATCAGTTCTCACTTCTCACCATAGCTCTCAACCTCTTAGCACAAAAAACCTGGACAAAGCCAATAATGGGGGAATATAGCCCTAAACATAGGGACACATTTCAAATACTGATCTTATACACAGAAAATTAACCTCGAAAAAGGGCATAGCAAAATTAATTTAAAATGGGTGGCGAAAGCCAAACACACTCTGGCTAGGCTTATAAATGCCCTAGGGCAGATAGCCTAGTATGAACCTATGAATAAAATGTTTTGTGTTAACATTTACTTTCTGAAGAATATGAAGTCTGAAATTCAAATGCCTGTCATTATTTAGTGAATTCAATCCTTCACTGACTTGCCACAGACATTATGAGGAACAGAACAAAAATATGAGGCATAAATCTGGAGAGACGCGCGCACACACACACACACACACACACACACACACACACACACACACACACACACACACACAACAGCTCTTCTAAACAGCAGCTACACTAGCTTTCACAGCAGGCTTAGGCTTTCATCTTAATGGCACTTAATATCAGCTCTTCTAACCGTAACAGGCAGCTCCACTAGAAAAATGGCAGACTTTCATCATGGCAGCTCCACTGGCTTTCACGGCAGACTTTCATTACGGCAGCTCTATTAGCTTTCCATAAAAATGGCATCTCCACTAGAAAAAAGGCAGGCTTTCATCATGGCAGCTCCACTAGCTTTCACGCCAGGCTTTCATCTCAAGAGCACTTAACATCAGCTCTACTAGAAAAATGGCAGCTTGAAAGCAACCAGAAACACACCAGCTCTTTTAACATCTATGGAAATGGCAGCTCCACACCTCCCACAACATCCATTCGGCAGCCGGAAATACATGAATGTTGAGCCCTGAGCTCAATTCCGAAAGGCTGGCAGGCAGTTTCATGGAGCTGACATCATCACACACAAGATGACATCAGCTGAAAAAGCCACAAAGTAAAAATTAAAAATTTAAAATAAGGCGCTGTAAAATTCGGAAATTAAGGGGTGCCACTCAGGAATCGTGGCACCCCATTATTTGGACCCCAAAACTCGGTAAAAACAGAGTAATCCAGGACAGTTGGGAGGTATGTTGAGTAAGTGTAAGTTTATAATTAGCAGAGCTGCTGTTTTGCCTGCTAAGCTCACTGATACTGAGCTAGTCACACAGGCACAAATGATTGCATTTAAACATTTCTAAAGAGCAATTTTCACCAAAAAATTCATATAAAATACTGAGCTAGGGTTTGCCAACAAGCTCAGTCTGCTCACCGATTACAAAGACTGGTGCAGTGGTCATAGAAGGACAGGTCAGCTTCCAATGAGACCCAGTGTGGCCTGTGGCATGGAGGGATTAGTCACAGCCAGGGATTAATATAAAGACTGAATAAAGCCAGTGGTGCGAACAAGTACTACAGTACGGTACAGAAACCTGGGCAGTAAAGGCAGAGCAGATGAGGAAGCTAGAGGTGATGGAAATGAAGTGTCTGAGAAGTGCGTTAGGATGCACACTGTGGGACAGACAAAGAAATGAGGAAATAAGAGCAAAATCCAAAGTAGCTCCAATTGCAGAAAAGATCAAACAGAACAGATTGCGATGGCTTGGACATGTGCAGAAAAACTGAAGACTATCTGGGAAGAAGATTTGGAACAGACAGGAAGAAGGTAAGAAGAAATGAGGACCTCCAGCAAAGAGGAGGTTGGACAGTGTGAAAGAAAATGTGTGGCAGTCAGGCATGAGTGCCGAAGAAGGCAGGAGTGTGGCATTGAAATCGAGAAAGATTGTGATAGTTAACGCGATACTCATAAATTGGTACCTTCTTACATAGTTTACAGATAACTGCACATGGTTTATCCTTTTACAGAGACTGTTAAGAAAAAAGACTCTAAGACACTGAACTAAACAGGGACAGGCAACAGTACTAGAAGATAAAGGTTATTTTATTGCATATACACAGTGTCTGAGCACTATGTCAGGTTTTGTCGACTATCTCTGTAAGGTCACAAGAGCTAAGGATGATCAGAACAGGGCTACAAAGCTGAATCAAGGTCTGTACCAGAAAACTAAAAATGAAAGTTTAACAGAACTGTGATGGACAGCCCTGAGGAGAGAAAGGGGATGAGAATGTCATGGGCTATACCTTCACTTGTGTTAAGATAATTAAAGTTCTCACATGGGTAGCAGCTTCCAAGAAAAGGAAAGTACAGTTGTGTACACTTACCATAAATGTAGATGTTCGAGTGTATTCACTGTTGCAGTCGTTACATTTGGGTTATCTGCTTGCAGTAGCCCTCAGCTGGCCTGATTAACAAAGTCTTGCATCCTACGTCAGTCGCTGTCTCTTCTTCCAAGACGTCAGGTTGTCAGGGGTATAAAACATGCAGCCGATGTCATTACATCAGTTTTTCTTGCCCCAGATATCAGGTGCCCCTCTAATGGGGAGCAATTAAATCTATAAATATACAAGGTTATACCTCACCAAAAAGCTTCTAAGCATTGAAAAGGAGAGAAGAGGTATAGCCAAATGAAGTCAGGGGGATGAAGGGAGGGTAACCAGGACTGCAACAGTGAATACGCTCGAACATCTACATTTATGGTAAGTGTACACAACTGTACTATGTTCTTCGTGTTTCATTGTTGCAGTCATTACATTTGGGTAGATTCCCAAAGCTAAGGATGGGAGGAGGAATTTAGATAGCATTAGGGCCAGCTATAAGGCCCTGCAAAACTGCAGTGGCAAAGCCAGCTCTGGATTTAGAGAAAACTGGCAAATGGTAATGCTTGGTGAAAGTATGTACATAATTACAGGTAGCAGCTTCTAGGATGTCCCTGGTAGGTATTCCTCTGAGAAAGGCTGTAGAGGTAGATGCAGCCCTGGTTAAGTGGGATCTAATCCCCTGTGGGGTAGGTTTTCCATGGTGCTTACAGCAGAAATGAATGCAATGGCCTATCCATTTGGAGATGGTTTGCTTTGAAATAGCCTTCCCCTCTGTCCCTGCAGCAAATGCCACCAGCAGTTGTTCAGATTTCCTTTGAGTGTCCAAGTAGAATATAAGTTGCCTGTGCACATCTAAGGAGTGCATTATCCGTTCCCCTTTGTTCTGTGGATTAGGAAAAAAGGTAGGCAAATGAATGGGATGATTAAAGGCCACACTGGATACGACCTTTGGCATGAAAGAGAGATTGGTCCTGAGGGACACCCTGTCCACATGAAAGATGATGAAAGGCTCCACTGCCATAAGGGCCTGTAATTCAGATTCCCTTCTTGTTGAAGTGATGGCTAAAAGGGAAGCTGTTTTCCAAGAAAGGAATTTTAAATCTGCATAGCAGCTGGCTCGAAAGGAGGAATGGTGAGTTTCTCCAATACAAAGTTAAGGTCCCAGGCTGGAGTTGGAGCTCTTCTGGGTGGTCTTAAATTTTTGGCCACACTGAGGAACTGCTTGAGCAGTGGAAGAGAGAAGAGGGGAGGTTCTGTGTTATAATGAGCTGAAATGGCTGAGGCGTGAATTTTTATTGAGGAAAAAGACAGGCCCTTGTGAAGCATCTCAGTTAAGTATTGTAAAATCTGAGGTATATTGGGCACTGCTGTGCTCATCCCTTGAGACTGGTTCCAGGCACAGAATCTTTTCCATTTTTCAGCATAAGATTTTCTAGTACTAGGCCTCCTTGCCTCTAAAATGACATCCATCACTGGTTTACTGAGGGATGGTAAAGGACAGCTTAGGTAATTGGCCAGGCTGCTAGGTTCAGTGTTTGAAGCTGAGGGTGCAGAATCTGGTTCTCCTACCGAGACAGCAGAGTAGGAGTCTGAGGCAGGTGCCATGGGGCCAACAGTGACACACTGTGCAGGAGGGGGTACCAGTGTTGGTGTGGCCAGGCTGGTGTAATCAAAATCATCCTTGGTTTGTCTTGTTTGATCTTCAGTAGTACTTTGGAGGGCAGATGCTGAGGAGGAAAGGCATAAACTGATAGGTTTTTCCAGCTGAAGGACAAAGCATCCACTTTCCAAGCTTGTCTGTGGGGAGTCCTTGCACAAAATTTTTCCAATTGATAGTTCTGGGGGAGGCAAACAGGTCTATATCTGGGCTCCCCCATTTGCTTGTCAACATGTTGAAAATAAACATTTCCTTCATCTACAAGCAAATACACCACATAGGTTGTATAGAGTTGAGAAGTACAGAAAAGTCCCAGCAATGAAAAGGGGGGTGGTGGGTAGGTAACCTGGACTGCAACAGTGAATGCACTCGAACATCTACATTTATGGTAGGTACACAACTGTACTATGTTCATTGTGTTTCACTGTTGCAGTCATTACACTTGGGTTGAATCCCAAAGCTGAGGTTGGGTGGCTGGGCCTAAATAGGATTAGTAGAGGCTACCAGACCCTGCAGAACTGCAGTGGCAAAGCCTGCTCTGGATTTAGAGTAGAGAGGTAAGTGGTAGTGCTTGGTGAAAGTGTGCACTGAACTCCAGGTTGCAGCTTCTAAAATGTCTTTGGTTGGTACTCCTCTGAGAAAGGCTGCTGAAGTGGCTGCTGCTTTGGTAGAATGTGGCCTAATGCCCTTAGGTACTGATTTGCCACGTTGTGCATAACAGAAGCGAATGCAGTGTCCTATCCATTTTGAAATTGTCTGCTTTGAGATAGGCTTTCCTTGTGATCCTGCAGCATAGGCTACAAACAGTTGCTCAGTTTTTCTGAAAACTTTTGTTTTGTCCAAGTAGAATCATAGCTGTCTGTGTATGCCCAAAGTGTGCAGAAGTCTCTCCCCTTTATTCTGGGGATTTGGATAGAAAGTTGGCAAATGAATGGTTTGGTTAAGAGCCACATTGGAAACCACCTTTGCCATGAATGTTGGGTTTGTCCTTAGAGAGACCCTGTCCTGGTGAAAAATGATGAAAGGTTCCACTGCCATTAATGCCTGCAACTCGGACACTCTTCTTGCTGAAGTTATTGCTAGGAGCAGAGCAGTTTTCCATGATAAGAACTGTATATCAGCTGTGCTGGCCGGTTTAAAAGGAGGCAGTGTGAGCTTTTCTAAAACAAAATTGAGATCCCAAGTAGGTATTGGTGCTCTCCTTGGGGATCTTATGTTTTTTGCCCCTCTGAGGTACTGTCTTAGTAGTGGATGTGAAAACATAGGAGGTTCCGTATTGTAATGAGCTGAAATGGCAGAGGCATGGATCTTAATAGATGAGAAAGATAAGCCTTTGTCCAGCATCTCAGTTAGATATTGTAAAATCTGAGGTATATTTGGAACAAGTGGTTCGAGCCCTTGTGCCTGGTTCCAAGCACAGAATCTCTTCCATTTTTCTGCATAAGATTTCCTAGTGCTGGGATAGATTTCCTAGTGCTGGGCTTCCTGGCTTCTAAAATGACATCCATAACAGCAGAGAAGTGTGGTCCAAGTGGCTATATTATCTGCCATGCAGCCAGATTTAAGGTTCTGAGTTGACTGTGCAGAATCTGATTGTTTTGTTGAGTCAGAAGATGAGGAATTTGAGGTAAAGGCCAGGCTGGGCCTTGAGGCAAGCTCTTTAGGACTGGGTACCAGTGCTGGCGTGGCCAGTCTGGGGCAATCAGGATAATTTTTGGCTTCTCTTGTCTGACTTTTAGGAGCACCTTGGGAAGAAGAGGTAGTGGAGGAAAGGCATAAACTGTCAGGGTTTTCCAGCTGAATGATAGAGCATCCACTTTCCATGCTTGTGAGTGATAAGTTCTTGTGCAGAATTTCTGTAGTTGGCAGTTGTGAGGGGAGGCAAAAAGATCTATGTCTGGGAGTCCCCATTTCCTTGTTATCATGCTGAAGACCTATGGATTTAGTTTCCATTTGTGAGGATCCATGAGATTTCTGCTTAGTTCGTCTGCCAGTGTATTTTTCGTTCCTGGCAGGAATTGTGCCTGCAGATGTACTTGATAGGTCAGTGCTGTGTTCCACAAAGTCATGGCTTGCCTGCAGAGGGGGTAGGGATGTGTGCCCCCTTGCTTGTTTATGTACCACATAACTGTGGTATTGTCCGTCTTTATTAGTAGTTGTCCTGGATGTAGTAGGTCCTTGAAAGCTGTCAGGGCATTCTGTACAGCTAGCATCTCTTTTTGATTGATGTGAAGATGCATTTGTTCCTTGGGTCACGTGCCCTGAATGCATTTTCTTGCCATATGTGCCCCCCAGGCATAATCCGATGCATTCGTTGTTATTGTCTGTCTGGCTGTGGGTAAGGTGAAAGGCTGTGCCTTGTTGTGGTGACAGGCCCGGGACCACCATCGAAGCTCCTGTTGTAGGCAGGGAATTAAAGTTATTATTGTTTCCAGGCTGTGGCAATGTTGAGTCCAAACACTTTTTAGATACCATTGTAGTTTCCTCATATGCAGTCTTGCATATGGAATTAGTAGAATTCAGGATGCCATGAAGCCCAGGGCCTGCAGAATTTTTCTTGCAGGGCGCTGGGTCCTTGTTGCCATCATTTGAAAATAATGAGTCAGTTGCCTTTGCTTGAATGGCGTGAGAAGCCATCTGGGCAGTTGTATTTAAGCTTGCACCCAGGAATATTATCTATTGAGAGGGCACTAGTTTTGATTTCTTTTCGTTTACTGTGTACCCTAGGCAAATTAGTAATCTTTTTACAAACGCCAGATGCTGTAGTAGAATGTCCTTGCTCTCTGCTTGAATAAGGCAGTCGTCCAATTAGGGATATATTTGTATTCCTCTTTGTCTGCAAAATGCAATTACTGGTGCCAGGCATTTTGTGAAGACACTGGGCGCAGTAGATAAGCCAAAGGGCAGTGCAGAGAATTGGTAATGCATTGAGCCAGCTATAAATCTGAGGTATCTTCTGCAAGATTGTCTGATTGGGACATGCAGATATGCCTCCTTGAGGTCCAAAGTAAATAGCCAAGCCTTCTTGCCCAGCATGGGTAGAAGTTGCTGCAGTGTTAACATTTTGAATTTTGGAACATCGAGGAAAGTATTTAGAATTGACAGGTCCAGTATTGGTCTCCAGGCTTTGTCCTTTCTGGGTACTAAGAAAAGTCTTGAGTAAAATCCTTGTCCCTGTTCTTGCTGTGGTACTCTGAATAGTTCCCATGTCCATGAGAGCAGCAATTTGTTTTTGTGCCTCTGCCCATTGGTTTTGTGGCAGGTCCGGCATACCCTTTGATTTTGGAAGGGTGCGAAAGTGGAACCTGTAACCCCGAGAAACAATATTCAGTAGCCACTTGTCCTGGGTAATTGTGTGCCAATTTTGTGAGAAAAGTGCTAGCTTTCCCCCTAGGGGTGTTGCCAAAAAGTAAGTGCTTGGCATTTGTAGAGGGAAGTCATTGGGACTATTTCCTATAAGGTTGTGATTTGTCTTCTCCTCCTTTGGGGGCTGAAGCACCCCATTGTTTAGGTCTGTAGGAGCCTTGGGGCTGAGATCTGCCTCTTGGGCATCTGTATCTGCCTCTTTGTAGCCTGTCTGACACCGGAAAGGACCAATTTTTTTGAAGGCCAGTTTCTGCTAAACCTAGGTGGTTGAACCTGTAAGAAATCCTTTACTGTCTGCATTGATTTTGCTTTATCCTCCATTTTCTTTAGCACCTCTTCTGCCTTAACACCAAACAAAGTATCATGCTGTAGTGGAGCATCCAATAATTTTACTTTAACATGTTCAGGTAAACTTTGTTCTTTCAACCAAGCATGCCTTCGAATGACAGAACCTGTAACTGCGGCTCTACAAGAAGCCTCTAATGAATCAAAATCACATTGCAGAGTATGCTTTCCCACTTGTTCAGCTGCATGCAATAAATCCTGCATTTCCTTACTGTCAGGACTTTGAGTTGGTAAGCATTTTCTGTTTTAACAGACATGAGGTACTGTTGATATTTAAGCATGTGAAACTGGCAGTTTAAAGCCCTTACAGCTAAAGTGGCAGAAGTGTAAACTTTTTCCCCCCATCTATCCAGAGCTATGGAATCCCTATCAGAGGGACAGGGTTTTTAGCAGTGGAAGCCTTAACCCCTTTGGGACCCTGAGAAATTGTTTCTGGGTCCGCAGCAGGGTTTTTGTAAAGAAATTTATGAGAGTCAGGGACCCTGTAGTACCTGTCTGGCTTGACTGGTGCAGGGGGTAAAGAATCAGGAGACAGATTGGATTCAGAGAAAACATCATCAACAATATTAAGCACAGGGGGGATAGCCAGGGGCCTGTGCTGAGGCAATAAAAGAAAGTCTCTGAGCCTTTTCTTGGATTCTGAGTAATCCTGGCTCTCCCAATGGAAATGCTCCCTCATGGTGTGCAGGGTTTCCCCAAAAGAATAATCCTCAGGCGGAGAGGTTGAAGGTATAGATTTGTCTGCATTAGAGTCCTCATAGGGAGGGAGAGAATATCCCTGATCTGATGAGGAATCAGAGGAAATAGAAACCTGGTCAGAGGAATCATAGTCAGTGTCTTGCCTAGGCCTTTTATCAGGAGGGGGATGGGAACCCCTGATCAAAGTAATTAGGTCTTCGGCCATTTTAAGCATCTGTTTCTTTGGCATGGATGACTGTTCTGGAGAATGCTGTACTTGTTTCCTTGTCTTTAATGATATTTTTGACTTTGCCTTGGCTGCTGCAGTGGACTTAATAGTAAGCTGCGAAGGTCTGAAAACACCCTCAGAAGCAGATGCCTGCTCAGCGGCTCCGGACCCATCTGAGGGAATAGTTTCTGCAGACCCAATACCTTGAGTTTCTAGGGGCCTAGATCTCCACGTGGGAGTCAGATATGGCCTGTGGCTCTGAGGTAGCGGGTGTCAGGGGTTGCGAAAGCGCCTCACTGAGAACCGGCAAACCGGAAACTGGCCTAGAAGAGGCTTTGTCGTCAGTTTTGGACCTCGGATGCCTGTCCTTTTCTTTGTCTTTGCATTTTTTATGAATTCCGGTCATCAGTTGTTCTGACGGCATTATGTAGTTAAACCTTCGGCCAAAGTAATGTAAAGCAAAATCAAACAGATGCTTAATAGTGCGTTTGTTGAATCTAGCACAAAACCAACAACTAGTAACGTCGTGGTCAGGGCCTAGGCAAGGAATACAGTAAGAGTGAAAGTCCTTATGAGGTATTTGCTTCCCACAAGAAATACAATTGTTAACTTTTACTGACATCAGTCTGGAGCAAGAAAAAGTTTCCCCAACGGGGTACTTAGCTTTATTGAAGACTTCGGTTCTGAAACTCGATTTCAAAAATCTTAGGAGTCAGCCGACTGGCACTTGGCGAACTGCTTTTGCTTTGGGCACAGCGTGGCAAGAAAGACTGAAGAAAATGGCATTGGTTGCATCTTTTATACCCCTGGCGCACTGATGTCAGGGAAGAGGCGACAGCAACCGATGCTGGACCTAGACTTTGGAACTCTGGCCGAATGCGGGTAGCCTGCCAGCAGGATAACTCAAGTGTAATGACTGCAACAGTGAAACACAATGAACATCGAATTTCAGGAGTCGGCTGACTGCCACTTGCGAACTGCTTCTGCTTCATGCACCACACGGCAAAAAAGACTTATGTAAAGACGTCGGCTGCATGTTTTATACCCCTGACAACCTGACGTCATGGAAGAAGAGACAGCAACCAACGTAGGACCTAAGACTTTGTTAATCAGGCCGACTGAGGGCTACTGCAAGCAGATAACCAAAATGTAATGACTGCAACAGTAAAACACGAAAAACATCTGCAAATGAACAAAAGGGCACAAGTGAAAGAAAAGACAGGCAACATTTTCAAGATAATGTATTTTACTTTACTGTCAAGATTTTGACTGTACAGATCTGAGCACATACTAGGTCAGCACCCTAAAAGCTGCTGAATACAGTAACAGTGCAAGAATTTAAGATAATACTGGTTATAAACACACACATGCCAGCATCCTGCAGAAAAGAATATTTTGAATGAAAATCAAAATTACAAAGTTGGCTCTCTGACAGGAGGATGTGAAAGGGGATCAAGTGGATTGACTAATCATTATCTAAAAATGCACTTACATGTTTCTATGCGACCAGGAAAGTAACAAACCAGCAACTAAAGCAGTAGGTAAACAACAGTTACATACAAAAAAGAAAACTATCAAAACTACAAAGAAAAGCAAACTATGGCGCCAAAGTTGGATTGCAACTTGGCTGCAAAAGGGCTATCTGACTTTAAGAGATCTTTGAAAAATTAATGAGTTTGGGGCTGGCTCTAGATGAGAAAGGAGAAGGAGGAGGAGGAGAAACAAAATATTTCTGAAGAAATTAAGACATAAATTACAAAGAGTTATGCAGCAGTACAAGAGAAATGCAGAAAACCTTGCTGGTTCAAAAGGAGTCATAGTCAACGCCTGCAGGACTAAAGACAGATCCCATGGCTGGCTAGGTTCTCTAAAAGGGGGTTTCAAATGACTTACGCCTTTTAGAAAAGTCTTGCATAATTTGTGTGACATAAGAGAAGAGTCACGGACACCATTGTGAAAATTAGATCTCGCGGCCAAATTAACTTGAATGGTAGAAGCAGATTGGCCGGACTGGAATAAACTGGACAGGTACTCCAGTACTACCGGCACTGGGGCTGAAAAAGGGTCTATCTCTTTTTCCTTCAGCCAAATGGTAAACTTATCCACTTGCTGAGATAAGTAGTTCTGGTGAAAGACTTATGAAATGCAATAAGAATGTCACATACTGGGGAAGAAAGATCAGTCTGCCTGGCAATCACTGAAAGTGGAGGAGCCAAGCTGTGAGCTTCAGGCTGTTCAGGCTGGGTGAATCAGGTTCTGCGGATGGGAGATCAAATCTGGAGTTGGATCGAGAATCCATGGTTGATCTAGCAGGTGAGGCCATAAGAAGGGGAACCAAATTTGCAGAGGCCAATATAGTGCAGTCTTCAACCGGCAGGCATTCTTCAGGAACTGGGGAATGAGAGGAAAGGCATAAAGCAGACCCAAGGGCCAATCGTGGACTGGATCGTCCCTGGGTGACTGTCCCTGAGGGGGAATCAGGGCAAAGTAATTGCTGCACTTGTAGTTGGTTGGGGATGCAAAAAGGTCGCAGCAAGGGAAGCCCCATTGGTTGAAAATCTCCACCACTATAAGAGGATTCAGAGACCACTCATGTGGTTGCAGAATGTACCTGCTCAATCTGTCTGCTATCACACTGGAACTCCAGGAAATGTGTGTTGCCAAAAGAAAGTGGTTGGTAGCAATCACCCATTGCCATATCCTCATGGCCTCCCGACAAAGTAGGTAGGATTTGGTTCTGCCTTGTTTGTTGATGTACCAGACTACAGCCATGTTGTCAGATTGTATTGCAATAGTCCTTGACGGAAGGAGAGGATGAAATGCTTGCAGCGCCAGAAACACCGCCCTCAGTTCTAGGACATTTATATGCAGATGAGCCTCTAGGTCTGACCATGTGCCTTGGACCGTCTTCCCCTGAAAAAGCCCTCCCACCCCATCAGGGAGGCGTCCGTGGTCACTATGGCTTTGGGCTGTTGGAGTGTGATGGGGCGCGACAACTGTGATGGGTTCTGTGACATTCACCAAATTAAGTCTTGTTTACATCTCTGAGTCACCCGAATCTGAGATGATAGAGGAAACTGAAAAGGGTACCACTGGGTGAGTAGTAACCATTGTAAAAGCCTCATGTGAAACCTCGCGAGGGGGACAATGGTGATGTAAGCTGCCATGGAACCCAACAGCTGGAGAACAGAATGTGCTGTCGATCTTTCCCTTGAGAGGATGGGTATGAGTTGTTTTATCCTTAAGATTCTGCTCTGTGGGATCTATGCCATACAGTTCTTTGTATCCAACAGGACCCCAATGAATTCTATGGATTGGGATGGGGATAGGTTGGAGTTTTGCCAGTTTATAGTTATACCTAAACTATCTGCGGTGTGAAGAGAGTATGCCAAGGCTTTTTCCAATAGATGTCTGGTGGGAGCGGTGATGAGCCAGTCATCTAGGTATGGAAACACCCAGAATCCTTGCAGTTGCAGGTGAGCTGTGACAACTGCCATGCACATGTGAACACTCTGGGGGCTGTAGAGAGTCCGAAGGGCAGTACTTGGAACTGGTAATGACTGGCTCCTGCATGGAAGTGAAGGAGTCTTCTCGATGGTCTGTCCACCTTTATGTGGTAGTACGCATCTTGAAGATCTATACAGCACATCCAATCGCCTGCCTCCGATAATGGGAGGATAGACTGTATTGTGACCATCCAGAATTTCTGTACTTCTACGAATTTGTTTAGCACACTGACACCCAAAATTGGTCTCCAGTCCCCGGTCATTTTTGGTACTAAAAATAATCTGGAGTAGAATACGGATCCTATCTGGTATGGTGGGACTATTTAAATGACTCTTTTTCTTAGCAGCTTTGAAATCTCTAATGCTACTTCTACCTTTTGACTGGGTGGAACATTGAGTAAAGCTCCTTAGTGGGGTGGGACAAAGATCGAAGGGAATATGATAACCTCTGGTTATTATCTCTCATACCCAAGAATCAGTGGTAATGGTTAGCCAGGCAGAAGGGTACAAAGAGAAATGACCCCCAACTGCTTCCAAAGGAAAGCAGTTGGGCCGCTCTTCAGAAGCACTGGTAGGACTGGCCAGAGAAAGAATCTCTGGAACCTTGGTTATGTGGACCTCCTCTGCCCCGAAAGGGGCATCTTCCATACAAGTTTCCCCCTCTTTTTTTTTTTTGTGCCACATCTTCCCATTCTTATGGTTTCTGGAGAAACCCCGTTGAGAGGAAGAATAGCGGACACCCACAGCCAAAAGGGTCTTATCGTCCTGTTCACACCTAGCCAGTGTGTCTTTAACCTTGGGTCCAAACAACAAAGAGGCTTCAATGGGAGCATTCAGAAAGGAAGCCTTGAAAGGTTCCACGAAATCACACAAGCGCATCCAGGCATGCCGTCTCATAACTATGCCTGCACCCATTGCTCTAGCTGCTCCTTCTGATGTGTGAGAAATAAAGACGCATGGAGGAGTTAGAAATCGATTCAAGGGTGGCTAACTGTGAGGCCACTTTGCCCTGGATATCATCAGACACAGCTCCAGCCAAGGTTTCAGAGAGCTCAGAAATGAAATCTCTTTGAAGCCTGGTAAAATGTGCCATATAATTCAGGGACCTAACAGCAAAGGTTGCCGATGCAAAGGTACGCTTCCTTAATCTGTCCAGCGCCCGGGATTGTTTGTTGGGCGGGTGGACAGTCTGGCTTTCTCCCAACAGATCCTTCTTTGTTGTGGCCACCACCACCAAGGCATCTTCAGGAAGACCTTTGGACCAGTGAGGCTCACTATCTAGAGGGGGCAGGATTTTATCTGGTCTGCGGGGAATGGCATCATCAGCATCAGGAGCCTTCCATGCACGCTGCATGACGAGCTGGACAAGGTCATCGGCAGGTGGAGTAACCCAAGAGGTAGGGGGATGGGCACAAAAGGCCTGCAGGAACACAGACTCTTCAGAGGTCAGGTTAGAGGGCCACCAATCACCTCTCTGCTTAAGTATTTTGAGGACATCTCCAAAGGATACCTCAGAGGGTAACTGAGGGGATCCTTCCCCATCATCAAAGCCTGTGTCTTCCGTGAGGGACTCTTCTGGGGAGTCCACATGCTTCCTCTTACACAAACTATTGCGATGAACTTCCTCAGGGAGAGAATCTGGAGAAGACGGTGCAAAAGGGGCCTCCAGTGGGAGTGTGTGTTGAGGCCCTTGAACCCGGTGTCCACCAGAGGTGCCTTGTGTAAACTGTGGTCCAGAGGAGGACAGGGACACTGATAGCAAAGGATCACCAAAAGACGCAAGAGCCTTCTTCATGTGTTGGAAGGCTGGTCCATCCGAGGAAGTCATACCCCACTCAAGCAAATCAGCCTGCCAACTCAGAGTCCCTGGATGGATGTGAAAAACAGGGGTACGTATGTCACAGCTAACATCCAGAGCAGTGACTGGAGTGACAAGTCTCTCCTGCCACAAAGGCAACTACGACTCCTTAGTGAGGTCCATGAAAGGAGCCGAAGTGAGGGAAGTCTGTGCTACAGCAGGGGGCTTCAAAGACAATGAAGGAGGAGAATAAGTAGGAGTCCCTGGAGAAGGGTGATCACTCCAAAGGAAGAGGAGTTCCTGGAGCGTTGGGTACCTCTGGCCAAAAGCAATTGATCCACAAGGCGCACCACATCATGTTGCAAGAGGCTTCTAGTGGATCTCACAGACATAGCTGAAGGGGAGTCAGGTCTAGCCAAGGATGCAGGAAACTCAGTGACCACAAAAGGGTCTTTGGATGGTGCTAAAATACACCTTTTTTCTCTGCCATGACAGGAGGAATAAAGAAAAGGAAGGAAGAAGGTACCAACAGTGGTACAAGAAATACCCGAAGGTAAAGCAGGAAAGATTTTACCAACAATGGTAAAGGAGTTACCTCATGGTAAGAAGAAAGATGGGCATAAAAAAAAAACAAAAAAAGAGTTGCTAGATGTGATAGGGTAAGAGATAACTATTTAATGAAATTAGAACAGAGAATAACTGCAATACGATAAAGTATTATCAAAGAAGTTTATTAGCTCAATAGAAGTGGCTTGACACTACTGAATTGCGATGTGGCAAACGAAATCTTGGGTAACAGGGAGAGGGGAATTGTAGATAAGAGTTTAGCTCGAGAGTTTGTGGCTGTCGCGAGCTTTGAAGATGGCCGGCTCGGTTCTGAGATCAGAACCGATAACCCAGGCGTAAGGAATGAATGAGGATTAACAATATCAGATCAACTTTTCCTTGTAGTACTGGCCATGTTGCATTTGCTTTAGTTCTAGATCTTTCCTTTCTTACTCCACTTTTCAAGTATGTGTGATGGTACTAGGCCAGACAACACTGGCCTCTACACACCTTCAGCCCTGTCCAGTGCCCAACCACTGCCAAATATCAAACATGATGCAGTTCCTAACCTAACTACCTTCTAGGAAAACAGAGATATGCTTTGGAAGTCTCATCTGCCCCGCACCCCAATCCTGACTTCCCGCTTACTGAAGTCCAGACAATCTAGAATTACTGGAAGCTGCATTGGGCACAATGAGTCTGTGTTATGGACTGTCCTTAAAGTAAGACTGAGAATTGGCTTTCTCAGTCTGTTCAAAAATGTGACTGTAAATAATATGGTCAGCATGACCTACTATGTTGTTGTTTACTATCAGCTGATTTTTACAGGGGAGTTAGTTCAGTGTCACATTAAACCATACGAGTTCTAATTATGGGGTACTC